>NW_018108237.1:114100-146856 GCF_000183805.2 Loa loa | reverse complement strand
TCGAGGAAATCTGGAAAGATGAAAAGAAGTGGAAACGAGTGTAATAAAAGTTTACTCGTATGGAAGAAGGTACGAATCTGCAGTATTTCTTCACCTTCTTTCTCAAATATAAGAATAGTTGTTCAAGAAAATATGCATAATCAATGATTTCGAGAGAAGAAAAACTGACATTAATCCTATTGATAGTTAAATTTAATATTCTCTACAAAATCAACCAATTTTGCTTCCTTTCAATTGCAGAGAACGGTAAATATATTGAAGGAAGAGTTATCATGCAAGATGAAATTTTGTTGAAAAAAAAATGATCACTTTGAAGATGAAATATGCTACAAATCATAATCGGAAAGTTTTAGAAGCTTACTGCGGGCTAAACTAACAGCTAACCTGTTCAATCTTTTCTATGAACACAAGAGACGGCTATCTTTATTTTAAAGGAAATAAATCATTTCAAAGATTATACTTCTACTGAGTGCAAATTTAAAATGAAATAAAATCGATCTCAATCTTTTTGATCAATGAATATGACTACATTTCTTATAAAAACGAAACATATAGCATTACTTAGTCCCAACACATCCATAACAAATCATTTTTAAGTATTTTTCCTAAATTTTACTTTCAAGATTTCAAGCATAAAAGTTCAGTCAGATTATAGACAGCACCAAAATTATAAATTTTCGTAATTTAGTCTAATACTTTCTGGACATTATCTCTCTTAAAATCATTACAGGCAGTAAAGAGTCACTTAAATTCGCAACATAAACGATCGGAATAGCATTTATAAAAATAAAAATTTCTGTAGGTGAGAATATGTTATGTTACGAAAGAAAACTTGATTAAGAGTATTAGAGGATCTTTGATTCATAATATCTGGAAGATGAATTTTTATAAATAGTGAAAAAGTATGAGATATAACTTGAGTAGATGCTTTTTAGCTACTAAAACTTTAGCACTATTCATTTTCTCTTTCTCTGAACTTTCAATTAGAATCGAAGTAAGAGGTCACAAGAACTAGCAAAAGAAATATCGAAGCAGATTTTGAAATGCAGGATCAATTAAAATGAATAATGCATAAAAGTTCATTCTCAGCAAATCTCGTTAAAGATAACATCATTTTCACGCTAAAAAAATTTCAAATAATTGTCCAAAGTTGTTAAAATAGAAGTAATTGCCGGTGTATAATTTGTCAATTAAAAAATGAAATGGTTGTACGACAAAACGAGGTCATTTTTATCAGCTGCAAAAGCAATGCATAGGTTAATTTGTCACATGCATTTTAAAATTATAGTTAATCAAAAACGGAATTTAGTGATATTCAGGTACCGTATAAATGATACTGCATAAAATAATTACTAGACTTAAGAGGTATAGACATACTCGGATCTTTACCTTCCATAGAAATGATAGCAATACAAAGAAGGACTGGCAATTATTGATATGAGATACTTAGTTTTAGTTAGCAAAGCTTACCTATGTGATGAAACCGTAGCAACAAATCAGAAGTATATAAGTGATGTATTAGTGATCTTATATTAGAGATTAAAATGGTTGTAAAATAACCTGTCGATATCCTTGGCCATGCATTATATGGCATTGCGTATCAGCATTATAAACTTGTCCTGGCTTCAAATCTGCTCTCATTGTTAATTTTTGTGGTAGGTTGGATACTCGTAGACAATTCTTACCGCGACTACTGAAAACCTTTTGGGTCTTAACAATGAAAAAATTGAAAAGAAAGACAAATAAGCTGATTGAATTAAAAATAATCATCAATACATAAAATCCCGCATTTGAGCCATAGGTTTATATTAAAAGAAATAAATTTATAATGGCACCTACTCGAGACGTTGTAAGAATGCATGGTAGTCACGTAAACTACAAAGTGACCAAGTTACTTTTCCTGGACCTAATGATGAGCTCATAATATGCTTTGCTGGACAATATGGCTCGTCATGACGCATCCCAACGCTGCAACATTTAGCCATAAATTCTTTAGTACTTATGAATATAACTGGATAGATAGTAAACAAATGTGGCCAAGCTTATGGCCAAGCTCACCTGTGGCCAAGCTCATGGGTTCCAATAAAAGCTGATGTAAAATCGAGTCCTTCCGCTAAAGTGCAAGTATTCCATGGATCACACATGCCATCCAACCGAGCAATACCGCTTATGGATCGCGATCCAGTACCACGATGGATATCGTATCTAAAGTATGTTCAGTATGTTTGGATAGCCAGATTCGTTTCAGAAGAATCCAGTTATCAATCGATCCCATTTGAGAAAATGCTTCGTCCATTTATCTCGATATAGTTCAGTTCGTAGAAATTTATATTGTTTCTAATTTATACTATCATTTAATAAATTTCATATACACAGACACACTCCTACATGGCCTGATACTTTGATAACATTATGAAAAGTACCAGCGGTCAAGCATATAATGAAAGATGAACCCTGTAAGCATCAAAGCGTGATCCCAATCACGTGAGCCTAAGTTTCGTTGATATTTGCAAAATCGGTCCAGATATTTTTGAGCATTCCCGTTATTATGCAAATGGGCTGCCATGGCACTCTGAAATTTATTCATGTTCAATGCATAATCTGACTTTTTTTTCGTGACTTTGATGCTCTGAAACATTTAGGATTCGAGAAATAATTTTGGAACGAGTTGATTATTAATTATATGTTGAACAAGACAACTGATAAGGAGAAGTGAGATTAGCTCCTAGCCTTTGCTAAAGTATAAAATAATCAGCTTGATATGACCGAACATTGTTGTTTCTATGACATTTGAACTCTTTCGTACAGAATGATTCTCTTGCCCTTCAACTGTTTACAACAAATACTTCACAACTGACTGTTATCACTTATAAATAAATGCTTTCTTTTTGTCATTAAAAATAAAAGTTAAGTTATTAAACGATTCCTTTAAAATCAAAACTAAAGCAGTGGCAATTTCCATGCATATTCTTTCTTTTTATGACATTTTCTGCCTTTTACATGAAATTGTTTTGTTACATTTTGAGAGTAAAATGAAATTAAATGATATTTCTAAAAAATGACTTATTTCACCTAACTCTTTAACCGTTTTTACGAAATTATCGATCGTTTTGACTCACTAATTGTTCGAATGTAAGGAGTGAGAAACTTTAGATACGGTCCATCCTGAAAGGTCAGGAAAAACGGAAACAAAAACTGATACCGGCTGAGTGGTGAGCACTTCGAACCTCACTACATGAAATGATAGTTTTGGAATGGCACTCGGTTGATGGTACATAATTTGTATATTGTTAAGCATTGTGAGCGCGTAATCCTGCAGTTTACTACTTGCATCGATGCCGTATTTACTATTAAAGAGTTTCCATAACATTTCATCCACGAATATTGCTAATTCCACCTGAAAATTGAACTTGAAACAGTTGGAGTCCAGCAATGAGCAACTTTCGAGACTTTGGATGGGATGGAATGCTTGAAACTATTTGTCCGTAAATATGCGGAACTTCTGTAGTCATCCCGGTGAATTTTGCGGGCCTCATTCAGCAAAGTACGATGTTGGAAAATGAAACGATTTCCGAACGCACAAAGTTCCATTTCCTTTTATTGAAATTCTTTAGCTTATATTTTATATGCTTCACATCTTTTACTCTGAACCAATGATTACAAATTTCTTTAACATTGAATTGACACATATACGTCAATTCCTTTCTTTTCCTTCTTTTTAACAATTCTTCAAAGAAAAGGAAATTTTCGAAGTGCTATTGTGTTTTCTATCAAAGTTTATGATTCGCTTTTGCATATTTCGTTTGTGCATATTTGCACCTCTTAAATCTTATGTTTTACAAAAAAGCATTTTTGATGTTCGATGTACCGTTCCTTTCTGATAATTTAGCATCATTCAAATTATCCTCCTTATAAAGACTTACCTACGCTCCACTGAACTTATTTACCATTCCGGTTTCCCTTCCTACCCCTTTACTTTTTTCCAATAGTATTAGGAATTTTGCCTACTAATAATCCATTAATCGAACTTTGGGTTGAAACTCCTGATAATCTATGGCCAGCTGTTGGATGACGAGTGAAAATAAAAAAAAAAGACATCAATAAATAGGGAACAACTATTTTACGAAGTATTTCTTTTCAAAAATGAAACATAAATTGTTGTAGAAGTTGTTCTCAGTAGCATTAGTATAATAGGAGTGGCTATTTTCTCTTTTATAAAAGCAATGGTAATTAGTAATTAGGAATTAATAACAATGATATAATTGATGGTATGTCTTTGCTCGATGGACTCTATTCCAAAAATATTTTAACCATTCCTGTTTTTCTTTTCTAATTTATTCATCTCTATTAATCAAAAAGTTACAGTTATGATGGATTGAATTTTATTTTCATCTTAATTAAAAGTGTCGAAATTTGAATCCTTTAAAAATCTGCTAACCCAAACTCATCTTGTATTTTGTTACTTTTTGGATCACTACAAGAAAGCTTTTTTTTTCTTCTCTTGAAAGATGACGGCAAGGCCAAAAAGATGTGACCAGAATACAAGCTGATAGAAAAACGTAAAAAAACGATCGTGTCAAGAGTAATTAGTCAGGTGCACAATGTCAGGTGTACTCTAATCAGTTTAAATGTTATGTATAATGAGTTTATCTATCTTATACCCATCTAAATTTCAAATAATTTCATTTAAAAACAAACGATATTAGCTAACAATGAGTTCGCCTTCAGCACTGAGACGTTGTCCAACTGCAAATACATCTTCGCTCACTTCGTTTTCATCCTCGGCGAGTTCGGTCGATGTAATTGTCGATTCGAGACCGCAAAATTCTTTTTGCGCAACTTCACGTTTGTAAATTACATGTAATCCAGAATCTAAGTCTAAAACTTTTGTATGATTTAATGGGGTCTGAATAGCAAATAAATATACAAGACAGTGATTAAGTTTACATTTAATTATTCGGTCAGCGAACCATGTCAAGCTAAATATCCCTGTCTTTTCATTTTCATTAGTATTTTATAGAATTGTTTTCAAACTAAGTAAAGTTGGCAATAATTTGACAGCTTAATGGAGTAGTCCTTGAAAAGTTATAGTTATAGAGATTACCGTTCCGGTTATCCTGATCAAATCGATGAGCGTGACGATCGGGTAATGGATGTAATATGTAAACCTCATCTGGCATTACAATTATGCCCTTCTAAAAAATGATTATTTAGTATCTTGAATTAAAATTTCTAAATCATTCTAAAATTCGAATATTTACTTCCAAATTTCGAAATGCCGGAAATTTTGAAAAAAGCGTCATTCGTCGTTTAATATTTTACGAAACTTCGCATGTGCTTCTATTTATGGAAATAAAGATTTATATAAATAACCTCATAATTTAACGTTTTACTATGCAAGTTTCGTTTTCAACGTAGTAAAATTAGAACTTCAAAAAAAAAATTGAACAAAAACATACTTATCTCTCTAATCCTACACATTTTTTATCTGGGAACTCTTCGAAAAGAAAAGAATGTTTGTTCAAAATGGAAATCAAAAAATGGAATCTTTTTGACTACTTCCTGATGCCATGGCCTATGTTAGCTCTCTTTCAGTTCATAATTCTGTGTATTATCTTCTTCTAATAAGCTCACTTCCATCTACTGCACCTTTATCAAAAACTCTGGAAGGACAGGAAGTGCAAGACATCTAATTTTAGATGTGATGAATCGTTCAAACAATAGGGAATGTTTCAGAAAAAGAATGACCAGGGAATATTTCCAGGGAATTTTCTTAATTATTATCTTATCTATATGTGCTTGTAAAGTCCACTACTTGATTCCATTCCATAGATTACTTCGTTAATATGAGTATTCTCAGTTTTTTTCAAACTTTATTGTAACTATTTTCATTTTTTTTCCATTCATTCACCTATCGTTTCTTGTTTTTTTGTTGGGGATCAAAGAATAACATCATTAATTAGATTCCAAAACAGTTTCATATCTTCTGATCACTGATAAACGAAAGCTGATTTAAGCAGGTAAGCAGCATAAAAGTAATGTAAGCTATAATAAGCACTGACAAGATTCCCATCACAGTTGCTGATAGCTGCATACGCTTCCTTTGATTTATGTTGATAATGACAGTTGGCCGGTGGTAGCCCAACATTCAATTTTCCACCACCATGGGCATTCCGGAAAACGGTCTTCAGGTGCGGTGATACAAGCAATTGAATGGTTGGCTGTAACGTGAAGTTTATTTGCTTTCCGTGAATAGTCATACGAAGCAGTTTTAATTGACCATCTTTCGAATACTCCGTTTCCGGATATAATTCTTCGTGTTGAGGAACTGTAAAGATTTAGCATAAAAGAAATTGTCGTCACTCTTGAATAGTATTTAACAGAGAGTCAGGAGACATGAAAGTATGGTATGACTTAATTTTTGATCTACTTTACCCCACAATTGCACTTCTATTCCTTTCATCACCATTACAGTACTTTGGCATCAAATATCACATCATTTGCTAAAAGTGTTTGGAAATATTTCCGTCAGATGATTTCACTAAAAATACATGTGCAACATATTTTTCACTAATTATGATTTAATTAATGGATATATCAAAAATTTGGAAAATTGTTGCGGAAGAAGACTAGACAAGAAGTGCATGTCTTTTATTTAGGCTGAATTTTTTTATTAAAGCTGTAAAGCAACGTACTTGTCCATAACTGCCTATTTCTACTGCTAAATCATTTCTTAACTATCTTTTATCACTTCATACAATGATTACGTTGATACTGTAGCACAAAAGTAATTGCTAAAATTTTGGCAGATAAAAAAAAGGAAAGCTCTTCTATTTTCTACGCAATATTGCAAATGAGAATTAAATTTGCTTGGCCATACGCTATTAACTTTTCTATTCAGCGTTACTATTGGTCAATTAGGAAAGCGTTTCTATTCTTGCGAAATAAAGCAATAGGTAATACTTGTACCTATTGACCTTTAACTAAAATTTATTTATTACCAAAAATTATTACGCTTTACAGGCATTTTAGTATCTCATAGCAATGAAGAAATGAAGATCATGCATTAGCATAAAACCACTTCTTCATTGCAACTCTTAATTTTCTGGTACTAAAATATTGAAGCATGGTACTAAATCAGCATTAAATAACTAATAGGTTATTAATAAAGCTAACATACCGTCAGAGAAGGTCTGCACCCCAAATGTATATCGCAATTCTTCTGATGATAGGAACGGCACTGTTGTTGATTCTATTAACTGTAATTAATAGTTTTCATTTTAATCAGAAGAATACATTGTTTGTTTGTGATACATTTGTTTCCTTTAACTTCAACAATTTTCTGTTCATATGTTGACACTTTACTGTCGCCTATCTTAATCTTCTGCTTATTTAATTAATCCTTATATCGCACTCGCGATTTTCAGTGCATACTATACTGTACTTTAGAATATCAATATTTCGAAGGACGACAATAAATGACAAATACTACTTCCTATTCAACTAGTATCTTTACTGAGAACTCTCGGCAGAGAATCGAGAAAAAATAATGTTTCACAGTTGGCCAACAATCACGAACAATTTTATAGTCATCCAGTAACCGTGAATAATTTATACTGAAGCCCGGATATAACTCGTATTGCTTACCTTCGTAAATTAATCGTAGTAACTACTATTATGTTATAAATATTGAACTGCAGTAAATTTATAACATCAAGATCATAGTTCCCCAATAATCATAAATAATTTCGAATCACTGAATTAAAAGAAAGGACTAGGGACAGAGATATAATTAGAGAGAAACCGGAAACAGAACTTTGTGTTCAAGGTCTAAAACAAATAAAACGACCAACTAATATACTTCAAGGTCATCTGTCTTGCTTTTTGAACATGTGAAGTTATTTTGAGACCAGAAGTCACCTTATCTTGTCATAAGTCTTTGCTTGTTACATTTTAAAATGTTAGTTTTACCAAGTAATGAACAATATAAATCAGCGAGAAAGTTTTACCGGGAAAAATGCAAGGCGATCTATGCTAAGAGGAAATCTTGTTAAAATGAGTGGTTATATTTGAAACAATGCAAACAAGTCAAGACAGTAACAAAATTATAAAAAAAAAAGACATTTTGAACCTTCAAATGGAACTTATGGAAATATAAAAACTTAAAGCCAATGAAATGTTAGAAATGTTCTTCAGTAAAAAAGTAACAATTTCCCAATATCAGAAAAAGGGTTTGCACCGCAAAATATTCCAAAAATCAATGTTTAACTGGCTGAAGTTCAGATACTTGTTTTGATTAAAGCAAGTCAATTGTCAACTTAACGACACAGAGTCAGTCTTGACACTTAGTAATTCATTACCGGAAATTCCCCGCATCGCCGGAAATATGTTCTGTCTGCAAAAATGCACTTCGATTTTTTTTTTTGGAACACTTTGCATTTCGAATATTTTCAAAGAACATTAAAATGTTTGTCACATCATTAATTTACAAAAGTGAAGTCTGGGAGTTTAATTCAAGGATTATTAGAAATAATATTTTTAAGACCAAAATCAAGCAGTTTTTTCTTAAAAGCTTTCAAAAATGTATTCTTCCATTTCTCGCATGAAATATAAGAAACACTTTTAAATATTAAATGTACAAAGAACATTAACGACTACTTTATGAATAAAGTTGTAGAAAAGTGAAAGAGTGTGATAAGTTTTACACATTTGAAAGCATGAATATTTTTGTTAGTTTTGTAACATTCAATAAAATCAAACTTTATTTAATTTCCTTTACTTATTCCTTCTATGCTAATGAACCTAAATTTCTTCAAGTAGGTAATGAATTGTAAAAAATATGGTAAAATCACTATAAAATGTTGAAAAATACTGTTAAAAAAGGATTATTTTGAAGAAATTAGAAAGGGAAATATTCCAAGTAAAAAATACTTTATTTAAAGAAAATGGAAAAGATAAACGCAATTAAGATATACTCTTTTAATCGTAATAATTAGAAATGTCGATTAGAATTACAAATGTTTCTATCTAACAGTTTCTTTCATAAGTAACATGACAATGCAGTGATACAAATAATGGTACCATTACTTCTAGTTGTAATTCTATTAGTCGCATTTATCAACAGTACATGTAAATACTAACATGGTACCTACCTGGCGGTAAAAAGTGAGAAGGAAAAAGTGGAACAGAGATTGGAAAGTCACTTCCGTTCCCTTTACACGCATAATAAGCGGAAATAGTGATCGTTGTATTATTGTTGTTATTATTGTTGTTATTGTTGACTGGCTGAGGTGGGAATGAACTGTGTATGAAACGCCGTGCTTTAGCGCTTGTTTGATATCAAAGAGACAAAAAAAAAGTGATGAATAGGAGGTGGCACTTTTCACTGTTAGGCCTTAGGTGTCGTTATTCGTCGTGTCGTGTCTCGTCGTTACCGTTATCGATGTCGTTACCTTTCCCGTTGTTGTAATTACTATCTTTTGTTCTTGATGATGAAGTTAATGATTGTAATATAGCAGCGTTTTCCTATTCATTCCATCAGTTGATAGTGATTGGGATAGGATGGGGATGGCGATGATAACAATGAAGGTGACTGCAATCAAAAACCAGTGAGAGTGAGAAATTTTAAATTTAGAAAAGGCAAGAATGGAAGGCAGAACATGAAGGAAGGATGGAAAAAAAGGAGGAGGAAGAGGAGGAGGAGGAAGAAGAGGAGGAGGAAAAGGAAGAACAACTAGGGGGAAGCAAGTTCAGATGTTCGGGAAGCAGGAAGTTATAAAAAGGGGCAATATGTGATGCAACAAGGAAAGCGCCATCGCTGGATTTTTGTGCAAGAAAGATCTTTTGCTTGAAAAGTGTAGTTAAATAGAATCCCCTTAATGAGTAATTGTTTCAGATTTAATTATCACTCCTTAATGAGTAACTGTTCCAGATTAATTATTAGTCTTTCCTCAGTCCAATTAATAGCAACCATCGCAGAATGATGCTTGTGATATTTTTCTCTATAAAACATGCTTTTCAATATGTTTTTTTTTTTTTTTTAGCCGAAATATATTAAATGAATAATTAGAAGCACACTTTTTCGTTCACATAGTTGACTTCTACAACCAATCGAAGAGGAAAATAGACTGGTCTTCGAAATTCTGGAAGAATATTAGACATCCCTCTTCGCAGACTACCTCATATTGGGTAATTCAAAGTCTGATGATAAAGCTACAGTTATTGTTTATCAAACATGTGAAGTAAGTTAGCTCTGGAATGGAAAATCAAAAATCCCCAAGTCATTTTAATGATACTGTCATATCTGCAAAATCATTGCATTGTCATTTGTCAAAGTTTTTGGCATGATAAATTAAAGTTTCTATGGAAAGAATATCGGTGTCAAAATGTGCATTCGATAGACCCATCGTTTTCGGTAATATGGAAGAGAGACCTGCAAGGTATTTGACATCACTTATGTCTCGCCAAGTATCGGTGTAATGTGCGTGTGCGTGTGTACGTCCGTGTGTGTATTATATATATCTGTGTCAATACGAGGATGGGTGTATATATCGTCGCCATATAGCCTTTTTTGAAAAATTTAAAACGACGATTTAAAATAATAATGATCTTTTATCTAAAGAACAAAGAGTGTAGAGTAATTGTCAATGGCTACCAAAACTGTCGCGACAGTTTTGTTGACGTATTATAATGTCGTAGAAATTTGTTCACCTTTAGGGAGGAGAGGTGACAGGAAACGTGGTGTCATAAATGGTTATCCCTCGTGTGTTCAATACTCCTTTCCCTAATTTCTTCTTTCTTTCTGCTGTTTGAATAGTGAAACTCAAAAACAATTGCAAAAAACAAGTCAAAAAAAAAAACATTCAAAGAAAACATTCTAAAAAGGATGCAAGCATGTAAAATAACATATTTGTTTATTAGTGTATTTGCATAAACTAACAAAGTGTTAGAGTTACTGTAATTTTAAACATTTAGTTTTTTTCATGCTAATAAATGGAAAAAAGAGTGCATGTTGAAGGAAAAAAGTATTTTAAAACGAAATTTTCAACGAATTTCTACTTTTATTTTTATGAGTGGATCACTGTAGAAAGAGGTTGCAAAAATCATTTCATTCTATACTTTGTGTATAAGAATAAACTTACCCATCGCTTTATTTCATGGAGAAAATTCTCGTTAAAAATTGCAGCGACATTTACACCAGCCGGAAGTGAGAGGAACACAAATGAATCAGGCAACAGACATAATACTCAATACCGCTTAGCAACAGACCAATGCGCAAAACGCAAATGTGTAAGATTTGACTAACTGCTTGAAGTTCTGAGGAAACATTTGAATTTATCAGATAATTATATTGAATACATGGCCAAATTTCAATCGCTTTTTTTTCTCCTTTCAATTTACTTTGCATTTGTAGTCAGTAAATTACTCAAATTATTGACGATGTCATAAATTGCGCTTATGAAGCAATTATTGGTACTTTCGAAAACGCTATCTTTTCCATTGAGTTTTTTTTCTTAACTTATCAACAGAAGGTAATTAGGATAAAGTTATTGGAGATTGAATGAGCTTTATTAATCATCTGCTCAGTTACGCGCTTGCAGTTCTTGACAATCCTGCAACTCCACATTACTTTGGTTCAGGCCTTTATCGCTTCAGCAAGTCACCTTACATATTTTGGATATATATAAGCGAAATTTAATTTTCTCTTCACTTAAACATTTAGAAAACCAGATTGTGTGGGGAAATTTCGAAAGATTGCACAACGAAATTTAGATTGAATCATTGTTTCTTCTTTAAATCCCATCTTTAAATTCATCAACAAAGTAAACGCAACAACTGAGTGACAAAGTAAACAATAAAAGAGAATGAATGAACAATATTTCTTGGTTATACAAGTTACTTCAAAAATGAAAATGAAATAATCGTTTGGCAAAAAAAAAATATTATTGTATTTCTTTCCCGCTCTGCTATCAATTACTAAAAATTTTATTACCGTTACTACTGTTCCAGTAGACACAAATACTCATTCTCAGCTGATGTCTGATCAACGATCACGAATGGTTGTTGGGACACAGCAATAGAAACTTATTTTTATTTATATCGTTCATCGATCATTTTTCATCTTCATAGTGAAATCCTGTGTCCTAATTCCTTTCTTTTTCTCCTTGTTGATTGTATTTGCAATTTATTATTACACAAAAGAAGCAGATATTATGAAAAGAGAAGAAAATGAAAGATTTGATATAATTTAAATCTTTTTTCTTTTTGGGAAAACACATTAATAATAATAACTAAACGGCGATAAATAATAAATATTGGTAGGAAAAGGGAAATAGCTAATGATATTAGTAATAATGATCAGAAATGTTGCATGATGACCTTATCGATCTTAGATCTTTCTGATCTTAGATCATCTACCATCCAAACATCATCTAACTTCAATTGAAAACTAATCTTCGATTGATTCTATCATTCCATTCATTTTTTTTTATCTTTAATATTCTATCACTATAAGGCGTGAAATAATATGTAAAGCATGCAGATATGACAAAGAACAATAAATGCATGGGCAATTTTAAGATATTAAAGAAAATACAGCGACTTAAGATGACCAGTTTTACTATTGTTTACTTAATCCTGAAATCAAATGCATTTCAAACCTTGAACAGAAAATTCTCTATCAGATTTCTTCGGTGAAATGACTTCAATCATATGGTGACTTTCACTTATTTCCAATGTCACAATTTTTTCGTTGACACTAACAGCAAATAAATTTAACTGTCTTTAATAAGGGTTCTGTTACAAATTTCGGACAGAAATTTATTTCACGGGACATTGACACTTAAATGTTGTAATGGGAGTAAATGTTGTAAATGTTGTAATGTAATGGGATGTTGTAATTGCTACGAATGAATCATTCCAAAGCCTATAAAACTGGGCTTCGATGCCAAATGTATCGCAATGTTAAATTCAATTATTATTAGTTGGTTGAAAACAAAAGAGTTCCTTTGGAGCAATGCTGCGCTTTTATCACCAATTTCACTATGGTTAGCTGTACGATGCAAATATTGGTGAAGGAAATTATTCAAATTAGGAAATTGCATTTTGATTAGCACTGTGACATATAATTTATTCAAATCTGAAGTGTAGTTCACGCGGAAAAGTTTCCTTATATTACAGAGCAGAACAGAACCAATTAAACGGTGGATTAAAGTAATTTATATTATAAAATTTTTGGTTTTTGCTTTTTTCAAACAAATTTTTTCATCAGAAATGTCATACAGTAAAGAAATGAAAATCCATCCATATGTGTCCAGTGGCGCAAAGAGTAAAGAAAATATTCTACCAAACTTATAGTTTATAATTCGGACTGCTTGAAGTGGGAATTTTTTACTTAATAATGAATTGTGAAAATAGACATAAAACAAGGTAAAGCATTTAAATCCAGATAATTTCAACTTTAGCATGAAATGATCGAACAGTATCAAAGTACACTTCCAAAAAAGGTCTCATCAATTCATGAAGAGGTTGGATATAGAGTTAGCCGACGATAGTTCAAAGTTTCATTGATTAATAAACAATTACTGCAACCTTAAAGTGTTCAACATCAATTCGTAAATAGACAAGTACATGAAGCTGTGTGGTTCATTGTTCTTCACAACAGTCCAAATCCTCGTCACTTACCAGGCTATGATAGCATTGGATAGGGGTGGTATGTAAATAGAGAATAACAATTGATAACAGTTGCTATCAAACCACGTGGTGATCGTAAATGCAATTTGCTTCTTCCAACTTAATAGTTTATAAAATATACAAAAGTTTACTCAACAAATGTGTTGTAATTTACTTTCCATTTGTTCTTTTTGTGAGTTGAAATTTAGCATAGAAAATGAGTGTTTTTAAAAACAAAAAAGATGAAATACTAAACGAAATACTGGTCGGATTGTTATATTTATCTATTGACTTTATGCTCAATTTCCCCATCAATCAATTTAGAAAAACTTCAAATTTACAAGATTCAAGTTTAGTTATATTAAGAAATGCAAAAATTAAAATTCCTCCAAGTAAAAAAATCAAAAGTTAATTGAAAAATTCAAATTTGATTTAGCTGGGACGTATAAAAATTAAAAGTTTTCTCCAATGATCTTTGTCTTATTAAGCCTTTTACATGTATCCTGAATTAACAAATTACTTAAGTTATTAAATCCAAAGCGAAATAAGACAAAGTAGTTAGAGGAACGATTTCTGGAACATCGACCCTAAACTACAAAAATATTACATTTATTTGCGATTAAAAAATGCTTTAGTTAGCAAAATCTCAGATAGCACAATTCAAAGGACAATTAAGTTAGATAACTTAATGCGAAATTTTTTGGGTTAAGTTAAACTTCTTATGAAATCTTAAATTTTTGAACAATGAACTTATAATTATTTGGTAGCTGACCAAAGTCATTTTGTTAATTGCATGTGTCCCATTACTGTTGTTTACTCCGACATCCGATGATTTTTCTATCCTTTTTCGATTGTAATACTTGGGTCATAAAAGGTTTGATCTTTTAAGGTTACTTCGTCATCAGTAAATATTATTTCCAATAATGTTTGCTTAAAACTTACACCATCTATCCTTCCATATCGCATTTCTAAATGATAAATAAAGGCTATTTAATTACTGTCAACGTAACTGGCCGCTAATGTCCATTCTAAGGGATATTCTTTAAGAACGGAAGCATTGAAATCTTGAAATAACTATCCTCTGCAACCGTTTTTTCTCAATATATTTTATCACATTTGATGATTTTCAACATTCCGGTTCTCATATCGACTTCAAAGTACTTTTAACAGTTCCTTCAACAAAACGTGGTCCTTACGCATTTGTAATTTGTCAATTGTAAATATGTAACAAAGAAGTGAACATTTTAGTCCCCTTACCTGTTCTTTTCATTTCTCTCTCTCATATAACACATTTGATGAGTTCACGCTAATTGTATCTGATGCTGTTTTATTACGGAATGAGATGCTTTTAAACTTCCCTCGAATATTATTGTTATGAACTTTAAGTACAGTATCGATGAGCCTAACTGATAGAAAATAAATGAAAAAGGAAGTAAAACTGTATTGTTTAACTACAGCAATGACTTATATTCTGAAATTTGATCAATAAATTAAACAACTTTACCTATTCAAAAATTTAGAATTCCTCTTTCACTCCACCTCGCTCCCAATAATTGCAACCATTATTTCACTATTCTAGTAATAATTCAAAAGATATTTCTGATCAATTTACGAGTTACGAATTGAACAATAACAAATTATATTATATGAATAAGTAGCGGTATGATTTTAATAAGAATATGCATGCGCAGAAGATATTAAAATGAATTAACAAAGTGTAGAAGCGAATAAAAAAGGAAGTTGAGATCATCAAAATTTGGAATCACACGAATAAGTTGAAAGCCTCAAATCAAAATACCTAACTGTTCGAAAGAGTAATGTAATATATTTCTAAGTAATGAAATCACAGTTTATTCGAATTATAATTCGAGATCATCAGTAAAGGCCGAGTGTGCATGTGATTTGTTCAAAAATATTAATCAATGATAAATGAAACATCGAAAATATCTTGATAAAGACTTTGTGAAATTCGAAAAAATTGAGACAATCCGGTTTCTTGAATAGCTCTGAAAAGGTTGCGGTATTTGAATAGAACAATAAAATTTGCTAACTTGAGCAAAAGTAATGTAGCATTTACCGTCTTGGTTTAGAAAATGAAAAGTTGGTACCTGAATACTAGGAATTATGCAGGTGGAAATTTAATGTAGGGAAAGAAGAGAAAGGATGACTGATGGGAGACAGAAAAGACAGTAGATATTATTGCAGTGAAATTATCAATATTCGAGATGAATAAGAGATTGCGAAGTAACTAACAAACAATTTCAGAAGTATTCATAAAGAAACTCTATGAAATATCCATTTACAAACAAGAACTGAACATTAAAAGGAAAATATTGCAATACAATCAATGGAAGCATTTTTTTACATATCTATACCTGATCCAGTGGGAAAAGATTGATACAGAGTTTTAGTAATGTCAATTACTTTAAATAAATCTATTAGTAATATTAATGAATTGCTAGTAAGGAGAAGATGAAGACGATGCAAATAAATGTCTTATTCCCTTGCTTGATCGTTTTGATACTGAGAAGACAAGTTTTTACTACCTTAAGCGGCTTAGCATAATTACTGTATTGATCAGCATAAGTGGATGATGAAAAAAAAATTGGACAGTGATAGTATAATCAGCTAAATCTCTAAATGGAACAGATATCAATCAATGTGTGCTATAAATTGTGTCTTTTCGTCACGACTCGCCTCCTTTTGTACTATTCATAATCATTTCTTATACTATCAATTTCAGATTGACATCAATCTAACTTTGTCAGTCTTCATTGGTATGATATATGCCATTCAAATGTGTTATGTGACATTCATTATTCAGTACGAAAAAAATGCATTAGTAAATGAAATATTTGCATTCTTCGAAAGTGACCTACGATAGTGGAAAAACAGTACGGAAAAACTACAAATCTTCATCGTCAGCTTCCTTCCGAGTGCAATAACATGCCAAGCCAACCAATATTGCAAAGAAAAAGAGGGCGCAAAATAGAAGCATCCAAGTTGCTAACTGAAAATTCCAATCAAAATGAAAAACTAGATTCGAAAATGTTGATTTATTCCGAATTCCAAAAACGAAAATTCTTGTGTCATTCCGTTCTCCTTGGCCATCACTATACTCCTTGCTTTGCACAGATTTACTGACCTACCTCATATAATTTCATTCTTTTCGCGGATAGTTTTTTTTACCTAATTGATGCTTCTCATTACGGATATCAAGAATGTCATAGCATTAAAATTAAGCTTAATACATCAACCTATGATAAATACTCGCTCATTGACCAAATTAGATGCATAAGAATGATGTCGAAACGAACTTGATAATCGCCAAGCTGTTTGTCCAGTTGAGCGATACGATGTAAATTTCCAACATCGACAGCGTCTAAATGACGAGCATACCAGTTCCAAAAAACATGACCTTGCCATCGGAAGCCAACACTCATTTCGGGACTGTCCGTTATCGATAGATAATTTAATTTGTCCACTTTCATTGCAGTCCAATTAAAAGAGAATCCGGAAGATTCTGGTGTGGGAATTCTGTATTATATGTGCAATATCATTACTCTTATATAGGAATGGGCAGTAAGTTTCTGAGAATTGCTTGAAGTGACACTTTGTTTCCTACTTTCTTTTGATCTTTGGTGTAAAACAATTCTTTTATAAATGTATAAGAGCCTTTGCAAAACTATAAGTTTTGGCCTTCTCTTCAATAAAATATGATAGTTGAATTTTCGAAAGTATCGTAATTTATAGAGTTGTTTTATAAAAGGGAAACATCTCTCTATACTTTCCTCCATTTCTTTTTGCATAAGAAAAAGGAAATTTGAAATAAATAACATTCACTAAAGAAGATCAATAAAGTGACTGAAGCGAAAGAAATCAATGATTTATTCCCCAAACGATCTAAAAACTGCTGATTGTTGGTTGTAATTTGTTGAAGTACTATCGATCTTTTGGAAGGTGATAAATACAGTTATTATTTTGATATAGAACTTATATAAACAACGGATGGAGCTTTTCACTACATCTGATAAAGGAACATAATTACGACTTCTAAGAATTAAAAAGTTGTTTAGGATCTTACCCGGTCCTAGCGAAATTGATGATAAGTTCGGCAAAAATTTCTGTTAGCCTCCGATCCAACTGCCAATTTCGATCGCGTCTTTTGACAAGAAATCTCGGTTCAACATCAAACAGGAATATTTCGTCACAGCCATGAAATGCTCCTACACGAAAAAAATAATCCAAAATATCACTATTTGTTGTTAGCCTTCCACACTTCAGAAAATCATGTCAAATTTTGCGTGAAATGGAATGACAAATGTCTTTTAGAAGGCCAAGGCATCTAACAACTGAAGGTGCCAAATGTCCTGGCTTTGCCTGTAATTAGGACCATTAATCTTTCAATCTGCATATAATGGAGCAATATTAAACGTAATTCGTGCGATGTTTAAACAATTGCATAACAAACAACAATTGAAGCGTTTTCTGAAGAAATATTTTTATGAAAAACAACGTTTGATTAAGGTGGGAAGAGGTAGGAATGAAACGTACTGTCGTAATCAAAAATTTCACTGATATGATCGAAAGAATACAAATAAACGGGTGCACCGCCTTTTGCATAATGTGTAGCAAGTCGAGACGCTGGCGCATCATACCAAAAATGCGAGTACATCTACAAAATTTCAGGTATTTAATTCTTGACCCTAAAAATTGGAAAACTGAACAGTTAACGACTATCATCCAATAATATCTGACCCATGAGGCACAACTATTTCAATAGGAGCTTTATGGTCACTAGAAGTGTAATTTGTTATCCAAGATTCAAATATGTAAATTTAAATAAGGTGGTAAAACAACTGAAATACATCATACATGGAAATTGGTTTCCTAGAAGTGGTTAGTGATGCAAAAGTTGTTAGACCGCTGTGACTTTGACCATTTGGTTTTCGGTCAGGAAATCTGTCATTCTCTAATACCCCTATATTGTCATCCTATACTGTTCCACTTTTATCTTCTAATGCTATCTGAGGATGGATTTTATAGAAAGGTTAGAATTGATGAATTTGGCAAACATTCAGCACAGCATCGTTCAATACTGATGGATCCATAGCTGGATTGATTTTCGACCAAATGTATTCGTACTTACAACCTTCCATAATCAAACGATGATTTACAAAACCGGAATATGCAAGCGTTAAATTTTCAACCATTTCTTCTGCTGCAGTTCGTGTTAGTGCACTCATATTTACATTTTTTTCATTCAAAATCACTGAAACAACAAGCATTTTTTATCAAAAATTTTATTTACCAAAGTGAAACAATGCAACAGCAGTGCAAGATGGATTTTAATTTGTGAATTTAGAAGAACAGAAGGGATATTGAAACGGTGGAATTAATTAGTGGTGTGGAGTAGTCGAAAGTTTGTAAAAAAATGAATTACAATAACTAGTAGTTGCAAAAAACGAACAGATTTTTAATGAACTTTCATCTCTAGTAGTACCAATCATCATCGGCATTTTTCGCCTATAGGTTGCAAGCATTTCCGGTGATTCCGGAAGCACACCACCGATACCATCCACTATTGGCACAAATTCCTCGTAATCATCATATTGCATCCTCTGCAATGATCAGCACCTATACTGGAAAAATGAAAATCAATAAAATTTCGTGATAAATAATATAAAGAAGAAAACTAGCAACCTAAAATCAAATCTATTAATGGCAAACATGTCTAAGCACTTGCAGAGATATCGAGTATTTCATCCTTAAGTTGTTTCTTGAAACACTCCAATAGTTCACTGGAATTGAAGGAACGACAGTGCAATTTACGATCCAGGATCCATGTAGCATTGATGGCAGTGTCACGCACAACACCTGGTGATAAGGCTGTTCCACTTAACAGGGCAATTTTTTGAAACAAACCTAAATAACATTTGTTTTCTATTTTTGACAAAAAAAATATTACATGTACTGTAATATTTAACTTTCGGTTAGAAAACGTCAACCTATTCATCAGAATCGAAATTCGAGAGATGAAACTTGGGAAATTTTAAAACCGCAAATAGTAATCTTTATCTTTTTCTAGTCAGAATATTGTTAATTTTTGAATTTAAAATTTACCTTCCGCACGGGGTGATAGCGCGAGAAGGGAAGCACTAGCAGCACCGCTACCATGTCCCATCAACAATACATTCTCAGGATCACCACCAAACGCTCGTGCATTCAACTGAAACATTCAGACTTCAAAGTCTCCCTTTCTTAATAAATTATTCGAGTATTTCAATAATTCAAGAAGTCTTAATATTTCTCATTGCTCTTTTCTTTTCACAGGCACTTAATTACGGGAAGTATAACAGTCGGAGGCGGCATCTGAAAAATAGACCTTTATTTACTTTTCTTACTTTCGTAACAACAGAGATGCCACCTAACAGTTTATAGAACAAAATATAACGGAAAAATTTATGCTAAATCAGAAACCCAACCTTGACCCATTTAAGAGCCAAAATTTGGTCCCAAAGGCCATTGTTTCCTGGTATCACTCCATCGCCCGTCGATATAAACCCTATGAAAACATTTCATATGAAGCACAATCTAACGATAATAAAACAATGGATAAAATGAAATAAAGTAATTTAGTTGAAGCACCTTTTGCTTCATTTAATTCAAAACATCTGGATCTATCAAGCCAGAAGAGCTAAAACATTTAGACGTGTATGGTATAACAGTAAAACATTAAATTAAAATGAACTGCTCCTCATTCTCTTACTTTGAGCATGGAGCATAAACGGTGTGCAAATAGTAAAAGTGATAAAAGCACTGATACAATTTTTCGTCTCCTAAGGATATTGGTAAACAAATAGTTGAGGTCAAGTGATTAAAAGGATCCAATAAAAAAAAGCAAAAATACATGAAGGACTCACCGAGTGGGCCAAGTCGATAATTTATCGATATAAAAATAATTTTACGTGAAACAAAATTATTGAGAATAGCCTCTTGCGAGAAATCGGAACTGGAACCTGACTGAAATTCTCCGCCATGTATGTAGACGATCACAGGATATGTGTCATTGGTGAACTGAAAGCATATTATTTTTTCAAAATACTTAAATTCCGCAAAGTCTTTTTAAATAGAAAAAGCGGGAAAAACAGTTTTGTAAACCTTTAAAAATGATCGTCCAAGCTTATACAATATTTTAATTTGAGGGGAAAATGAGACGAATTCATAAATTTTGTTTAGAATGGCGGCCGAATTAAGCCAATCAAACTTTGTTTTTCCACCAAAGCTTTCTACTTTCTCCTCTAAGTTCGTTCAGTGTTCTTCGTGATAACCTCCTCAAAAGCATTTCAAAATCCCACGCTTCTTTCCGTCTTTTTTTTCTATGAATATATCATAATCGATTATTGGTCTTTACCATCTCCTCATCCTTTCTACTTCCAATCACACCACATTTCAAACCTTATCTACTTCTTTCCTAAATCCGGATATCGAGTTTTTCCTAAACGCGGACATCGAGTTCCAACTCAAAAACATCACCATGCTTCATTACATCAACAATTTGACTACAACTCTTCAGTGTTGACAACTTTCGCCTTTTCGTGAGGTATCTCATTTATATGCTCCAATTTTTTGAAATACGAAAATCGTAAAATTTGTTGACTTCCAGTAATAATCTTTTTACAGAAATTTGTAGGCAATAAGTTTTGTCTAAATCAGATGCATTCTGGTTAACCTAATCAGATAACCTTGTATGTTGATATCGGCTAGTCGAATTTTAGCAAATATATTGGACGTGAAACACATTGAATATAAATTTTAAAAACATGAAGTGGACAACGAATACATCTTAAATAAGAATGATTCAGACGCACGTTCACGTGATAACAACAAACATTAATTGCAACTATCACTAGATGGTAGTTATTTCTCCAGACAGGAAACGATACCTGAGGAGGAGCAAAAACATTGAGGTAAAGACAGTCTTCGGAGATGTGAATTCGATAAATATTGACAGGATCGGTCTGACGAGTTCGAGGTTTCTGGGCGCACATAGCCGAATATTGAGTTGCATTCATTACACCCCTCCATTTTGCTGGTGGCTCTGGCATCTGGAAACAAAAAAGAGTTGAATAATTGTTTTCACGCATGAATAACATGATATGATATTCTATTGGTAATCAGATTATACACTAATTCTAGACATTTTGAAGAACTTGAAAGTTGCAAGCATTTTGCCGTAGAATGCAAATAATCTTAGGGAAAAATCAATAAAATGAAGTTTAATAAACGGCTCTACAAAGATCAATACATCCCTCGTTAAATAATGCTTTTAAGAGACAAGAATAGCAAATATAGAGAAATGGGCAGATATTGTTCATATTAAACCTCAAACAGTTCCTGCACATCATTTTCTTCAAAATTTAATTTATTTGCAGAGCCAATCGAACAACACACAGCTAATTCACGAATGACAAATTTTCATTGGATCCTTTTTCTTACCAATTCATTAGTAAACAAATGATTGATATTAAAGATTATTTCAAGATAAGTAACTTTGTAGTGGATAAAACTTTGATACATTTATCGTTCTACTGATAATATATCTTAATATTACACTTGTCATGTAATGTTGCAGAATTACCTGGAAACGAAGTGAACCAACAGGTGGTGCAGCGTAAGGAATCCCTTTAAAAACTGCAAAATCGTTTGCACCAATTGTCTATAAAAGCATAACATTTTCATCTTTAGATGATAAAATATTTCATCTATTATTAATTAATCAGCTAGAAACAGCATTGATACTATGTGTAGTTATCAGTTATCGTAACTTTAAACTTACTCAAACATTTAATGATGCAATTTTCATATTATAGCGGAATTGGAATTGAAGTTTTAACTTGAAAGAAAAGATTTTACTTCTTAATAACTTAAGGAAAGACTTGTACAGACTCTTAAGAAGAACTCAAATATGATCACTGATTAAAGTGTAGTCTCTTGAAAAGTGAGTGGTAGCAGTGATTCATAAATTTATAAAGTCCGTTTTGCTCACCAGATATTCTCCTCTTATAGAACCGGAATCGATAGTAAGCTCAATTGGATGAGTTTTTCGGATAGCACCATTGCAAACGTTTAGTAAATATTGAATGACACCGAACAACCATATTGTATAGCATCCTATCCCAATATGCATAGCGCATTCAACAACCGTTCGTCATGCTTTCACCAAACTTTTTTCTATTTTTTCCTCTTTTGAACTTTCCAATTTTCTTCTCAAAAAACCACTTCTAGTCTTCTGCTAGTTTCAAATAAAATGGTTATTACTTCAAATAAATTAGCTTAATTACAAATTCTTAATCAATCAAGACCTTATTTTGACCAGTCAATCATTCAGCCAATAATTATGATTATGATCAAATCGCTGACCATTGAAGAAGAAAGAAAAGACAACAAACATTAAGGACCATAGGAAACTTGAAAGGGGCAGTGTATTGTTTAATGGCAGTGATAGAAACAACAGCAATGGAGAATTTGTCGCAGTGGCAGTAGCAGTAATATGATAGTAGCAATAATGACAGGAATGCTAAATATGAAATGGAAAAAGTTCAATGACACGTGCTAAATTTGTCGCATATCCCAGTTGAATAGTGCGATTAAAGATCCACACTCGACGGTATTATTAACATTATAAGAAAAGGAAAGATTCAGTTGAATTGAATCGACTTAAGGGAAGCATAGGACAGTGGGCACTTATTCTGATGGGCAGATTTAATGCAATAAGGACACTTGTCGATTTGCCTGAAAGGAATTTTTGAGGTTTTAGATTTACTATGTAAATTACAAAGCACTACCAAGATATGATAAGATAAAGATATGATAAGACAATGAGTCCAATAATACTTTAATACATTTCTTTCCATTATTGATAATACTGACTATTTTTGCAAATTTCCTAGATTATTATAAAGAAAACAACCAAAAAATATGTGAATTTTGTGATTACAAAATTATTGACCGATTACTGGAATCAAAAGAGATAAGACACTAATTAATATTTATGGTATTTGTTAGAAATGAATTTGGACTTGAACTAACTTTTTAGAATATTCAGTTCAAATTGAAACACGATTTGAACTAAAGGACTACGAATTACTCCCATTTTCTCCACCAACTTCTCATATTCTCTTCGGGAGTCGGAGAAACATGCATGAAAAAAGACTTCGAGAGTAAAACCATTAATTCTCTTCCAACTATGTACAAATAAAAGCCAGCTAATTTGAATGCGAGTATTTCCTTTGAAAATCTTTTGCAGACCCCAA
The DNA here is from genome assembly GCF_000183805.2 of Loa loa. Taxonomy (NCBI): domain Eukaryota; kingdom Metazoa; phylum Nematoda; class Chromadorea; order Rhabditida; family Onchocercidae; genus Loa; species Loa loa. The sequence continues at coordinate 122,869 of NW_018108237.1, read as the reverse complement.
AGACCAAAATAGCGTCTCTTGTCATCTTCCCTTCTTCCAATTTATCAAATCCATTGAAAATAACATCTTTCAAAACAATTTTGAAGTCGTAAAAGTGAGTGAGATCTGTGTAAATTTTGTTAAATTCGTATAACTTCATTAGTTTAAGATTGAAAAAATAATTCATACTATAAAATGTATGATGTGTACGAAATTATATGCTGTTAAATTAATTACTGATAAAGAGAAAAGTGTAATGAGAAATGAATTTTGATAATGGCATAAAACGTACGTGGAATATTGTTAAAATGAAAAGAAAATGGAATGCTTACTGGAGAAAACTAACTGTTAGTTGATGGAAAGCATGAATTGATGTACTTTTATTCATTGTTTTTCAAAAATTTTGTCCCCTAGTGGCTTAAAAAGATGGGAATATTCATTCAAACTTGGTACCGTAGTACCACTCATACATCTTTTTTTCCAAAATTGAGTGAATAATATGAATTTTAGAAGAACTAATTCAAAAGGTACAATTATTTTTAAGAAGAATTTTAAAGATTTTCCAAGTGATTAGAAATCTAAAACTGGAATAAAAAAAAAAAACTAGATGTTGAACGAGAAAGGACAAAATCAAATAGAAGATAAATATAGCTAGGAGCCTGAAACTAGTCGCTTCATTGATTGTATGGTAGACTTCTTCTGCCTTGAGTGACATCATACCAATATTGCGGTAATATGTTTAGATATTAATGGAAAAAGGAAACATTGGTGAAAAGTATATGCAGAACCCAACTGCGACATCAAAGAAGGAGGGACAAAAATGGGTCCATTTATTAGGAAAACCTAGATGATTCCAAGCAAGCTGATTCCAAATGTAAAGTTACAAAAATCATTTGTAGATTATAATGCTCCAAGAATGGAAATGATTGGCACAATAAGCGAACGGTTGAATTTTCGTTCGTTTTATTTATTTATTTTCAACACTCCTTTCATGTGATATTCCCGGGAATTCTCAAACAAATACTTTAATAGTAAAGCGAAGTATTTGGAGCGACATGACTAATTCATCTCGTAATGCTTCCCGGTCGATGTTATGTTATATTATGTATGCATGGCAAGTAGCTATTCTGTTGAAAGTGAAAAGACGATAAGGAAGTTGAAAATGTCAGTGTGCTGCTCATTGATTCCGGTAGGAAGAATCAATGGTTTGACATGGTTGCATGGATGTTTTTGCATTGAAAATGTCCCATTGCCGCAGCGCTTTACGCTTGAAAAAAAGAACTGTTGAAATTCCAGAAACTATGAAATGAACGGAAGAAGCATAACCTTTCGGGGAATCTCTTATAAGAATTGAACCAATTAGCAAAACTATAATTAGGACCCAAATAATAGCTAACACAGAAGTAGTAAATGCGGATCTCTAAATCAATTTTTGCTTCTAATATCTCAGAAGATTTTCGTTTACGGAATAATGAGAACACTTATCTTGTGTTTGTAAGATCTCTAGCTTAAATGCAATACTTCCAAATAAATTTTATTTCTGCAAAAAGCGGAAATGTCTATCCAATCACAGAAAAAAAATGACGACAGGAAATTTTGATGGACATGAATTCAGTAAACGATAGAATGGAAAATTGACAAGGAAACTTCGTAAACATGAATTTTTTGGTCTCATTGGTAAGAGCAATAACTGAATATTTCACACATAGCGCCAGAATGATTTTCATCATTTAAGCCTTTCCAGAATGAGGAAAAGTCAGATTACTAACGGTACCAAAAATCTGAAATTGAAACAGAGTACAGATAATCACCATAAATATCTCTGAACCTCGGACATAAACTGACTCCCACAATTGATTGTCTGTTCGAGTAGTTATGGACGAATTGCGCTCATGTGTGTGCGCATTTGTGTATGTATGGGTATTTATATGTGTGTATGTGTGTATGTGTATATGTGTGTGTCTACGTAGTATTATTAAGCAATTTGGTTACATTCTTTTAGCATTCATTGCTCAATAAGGGACTTCAGCAAAATGTCCAAATAGTGGAGGCTGATGCGCCATCTGATTTCACTCCACTCTGTCCAAAATGCCGTTGCCAAAATTGACTAATGTGTGATATAGTCAGAGTGTCCTCCCGTTCTTGTCGCCATCTCATCAGCACCACAAGTAAATCAATTTACTGATAAATCGCTCCAAAGCATAAAATCTCGTAATATATGCTTGGAGTACATTTGATAAATTAAATATGACCAAACCTGATGTTTGCTTATTTTTTACGGGGAACGGTAAGACTCAGAATTCCTAGAATTATTTTAAACTGTTTGGAATTCTTATGGAAATCAGATAGTGATATCATTTAGTGATTTCAGGGATGAGATAATTCATGATAATATCGATGACATGAGTATAATGATGAAGTTCAAATTCTTTCTGGCTATTGCACCATAAGAATACTGTAGGTGAATGGAGCAACTTCTTCAAAATCAGATACTAATACGGGTACCACTACAATAGTGCCAGAAATCTTTACAAGCTAATTAGGAATAAAATGAACGGAAATGATCCATTGAATTATACAATTCAATGAGTACTAAAAATACATAGAAATAAATCAATAAATTTACACTTTAACAAAATATTAATTGATTTGGAACTTGATCAGTTACATGTTTTACAACTTTCGAGTATAATTAACTCTTCATCATAGATAACAGATGCATATTGTAATAAATTACTATGATCGTGTTTTATTCATTTATGCAAAATACATGTGGAATGATATCGCTAAGTTGAATGATCACAGTGATAGCAGCTGATAACGCTTAACATTGATTTTCACCAATAAATAATGCTGATGCTGGTACACCTGTGTACAACATCACCTGTATAATGTGTACACACAAACATACACAGACACAGACCGACACTCAAGCAAGCAAGTGTACACGGCGGGAATGAAACAGACATACGTTGGTATCGAAATTATTAGTTATAGACAGAAAGTTTGAAAAATGGAAGAAAAGAGAGGAATGGTTGTCAGGAAGTTTGTTTGGTTTGTTTGCACATTTTTACAAGTCTTTCTTTCCCATTTCCGTTTCATGGAATTCATTTCAGAGAATTTCTTTAAAAAATGTATAAAATGGAGTGAAATGGAATATGCAATAGGGAAGGTTTGCATATATATATATATATATATATATACATGTGTATATGTATGTGTGTGTGTCTGTGTGTGTGTGTGTGTGTGTGTGTGTGTGTGAGTGTGTGTGTGGATGTCTTCAGTCCGTTGACTTATTTTTCTGTTTATCAATTACTTTGAGGAAAACAGCTTTCCAGTTTCTTGAATTTAACTGATTTTAAATCTTAGAATTCTCCTTCTTTGACTTCACATTAAAATTTTTTAAAATGACGTCAGCAAATGACGTCAGTCAACTCACCTAGTGCTTTTTCAACTTCTATGCACACTTCTGCATAACAATATATTGTTTTCAACTTCTATTAATTTCACTTTTTAATGGTGCGATTGTATTCCATTCCTTTGGCACAGTGAATACAAAAGCGAAATTTTTTAATCTTTGAATTATGGCTGCAAGTAGATTGCAAAATCGCACTTTTTTTGTATTTCAAATCTCATATTTCATTAAAAAACGATTGCTATTACTGTTAGAGGCATTTTGTTCGGTCCTTCTTGAACTTCAACCTTTCCTCTCGGCACTTTTTTTTTTCAGATTTCTTTAAAAAGCTATCAAAATTGAAAAAGAAAAAATTACCAAATGATGTAATATCCCTAGTGCAATTTATGTTGTTAAACAATTACACTAATCAGATTAGATCCCTTGTGTCGTCAACTATTGTTAGTTTTATGGAGTTGTAGGGATTAATTGTATCAAGTGTTTCCATTTGTGGCATCATGTACTATCTGTAGTAGCCCAAGTCCAGTAAAGCATTGATTAAATGGGATATATTCATCTACTGCTATTATCATTAGTATTAATTAGTGAAGGAGAAACGCACAATCGACTCCACGACGGATGCAGTTCACATTGCACGAGTAAATTCGATGAGGTTTCAGTTTTATCATATTGTTATTTACAAATCATAGTTCATTTACAATTCATTACAACCTTTATTCTCATTTCTTATAGACCAATTAGATCAATTAAAGATGTCGTAAATACGAGAAAATGAGAAATGTACTCTCAAGTTTAGAATTTGGGTTGTCCGTAAGATAATAAAATATGATAATATGAAGTAACACTGAGTAATTCAACGATTTTTTATAGAATCTGTCATGTTGGAATAGAACTGCTGATTTTTTTGGTAAAACACTTATGGGTGTATTTTTGCAATATGTTACCACACAGGTTCATTTGCTATTTGAATTGATGAACGAAGTAAATTAAATAAATATTTAAACTAATGAACGAAATAATTTAAATGATTAAATGAGAAATAGCCTGCCTGCGGAAGAATAATGATAACGTAGTCAGTGATGCATGGAGATTCAATTTTTTAATGAAATTTGAGTCAATACATTGGATTCGGCTGATGAAACATACGTTGACCCATCTTCTTGAAATCCTTTTTATTTTAAAAGTTTGAAATTGAAGAACAACGCTATTTATAAAAGATCTCCAAAAATATGAAATATTGAATTAATAAAATGCAATGCAAAAGGGATGTAACTCAAATTCATGCATTCATTTTTTATTTGATTTCCAAGCTTTGATGGTTTAAATTTCCGGTAAATATTATAATAGCGACAAAAAAGCATTATGGGAAACTGCCAAATTCTGACGAAATAGCAAAAGTAAGCTTAAAAATTCAGCTCTTATTATAAAAACCATTGCAATTTCAAATTAAATGACCTCGTTTATTAATTAAGCATGATGGTGTTATTCCATTCAACTTTCCTTTACCGTCTGATCCATTCTATTATCTTTTGCTCCTTTTTCTCCTAAAATTACTCACTGATATTCATTCATTTCATCATTTCTTTTAATTTTTAGAAAAGCATTGACAGAATGGTGAAATATGTGCAATGTTATCATTCTGACAATAACACTGACATTCTGACAACAGCAATTATCAATAAAACTATAATGACTTTTATTTCAGTCTCTTTTGTAAGTTAAACTTGTGACAATGTCAACGCTATTATTACAATTAAAATTTTTAGACATAAAGCTAAAATTTGATATTAACTCGACTGGGTAATAAGTGAATGCGATAAATTAACAAATCAATCAATCTGTAAAATGCTAATACTATTTCTCATCTCGGGATACACGTTTTAGAAATTATAAAAATGAAGAAAAACGAGCTATTTCTCGTAATCCACTTAATCTAATTTCAATTGGTCCAATTTTTATTTTAATCTAATTTTTTAATTATTTTTCCAATTAATTTAATTTTAATTAATTTTAATCCAATTTTTAATTAATTTTTTTTTAAAATAGTTGACGAATGGGAATGACAAAATGGAGATGGGGAGGGAGTCTCATCCTGGCTTAGATTCAGAAAAGGGAATAATGAATTATTTAGTGGTGATATGATAACAATGCAAATGATGATACGATTGCACAAAACTATTTAACGTACTATCGCATTTACATTGAGTTTAGTTTTGAACTAAATTTTGTCGAATCTCACAACTTACAAAAGCGCCATACTATAATAAATTGTTCTCTCATGAATAGCTTTCTCGATTCTTTTTCTTTTTTACTGAAACAGATTACTTTTCCAGAAACTGATCAAAACTTCAAAGCAGCCGACTTTGCTACCATGTCCGCAAGGCTGTGAAAAGTCATCAGAATTTTGGTTTTCATGGATTTCCATATCACTGTTGCTTTCCGGCATTCTGATCGCCATCATAACAATTAAAACGCTTGAAGAGGATCACATAGATCAAAAACACGCCTTAGTTGAAGAAATAGTAAGAACTGATAAACGCAGAATAAACTGAATTTGAACTGGATTTCGCTTGCTTTAAATCATTCTCTCTACTTTCACCTTTGAACAGAAAGAAATACAAAGCATCACATTTTATCGAAAGCATTACGGGAGTATTTTGCAACTTCTTGAAATTTTAATCTTTGACCTATGGAATGATTTTTGAGAAATCTTTAAATATTTTTGGAGGTGTTAAAAGTCAGATCGATACGTTAAAAAAAAAGGAAATCAGATGAACTCAGTGACTTTACTTCAACGCATAAAAGGAGTCTCAACATTAGCAAAACTTTAACAAAGAGGGAAGATTTCAAGACAGTCATATAAGTTCAATCATAACACATTCCTGTAACAATAAATGCCTTTCATTAATTAATTTTGTAAATTTCCTCTATTTTTTTTCACTTCACACTTAATTCTTCGTCGTAATTAATTCAACTTTAATCAATCTCAGTTTAATTTTCTCAACTATTTTTTTCTATCAATTTTACTCCTTTTTCCTACTTTCTCTTTTGTTTGTCATCGTCATTTGTTCTCCTCAATTAATTCATATCTTCCTTCTAATATTTAAATTAGGTATGTTTAGTTAACAGTTATTTATTTCGATTAATGTCCTGACATAGCACAGGACAACATTTTTAACTTCTTCTGACTTCTAATAAATTATTTGAAAGAAAGAGCAAGTAAAACACTAACATTTTGATGTTCTCTCCTGAGAATAATGGAATCAACACAGACTTCCCGCGATTGAGGAAATTCAGCACCGTTAGGTCACTTTACATACATTAAGAAGTCTATCGTCCGTCCTGTTTGGAGATTTCATCAAGATGAACTTTTCACGATAATTATAGAATACAAAAGCCATAAAGCACTGATATTAACAAATATTTTTCCAAGATATCCTGTTATTGCAAAAGATCAACAAAGGATGGCGTTTCCATTCAGGATAAATGTTTCATACGACAAAGATGGGGAGAAAACGACAGAAGAGCAATTTGTCTCCTTATTTGAAACTCTTGTTTATCACGAAATTGCATATAATTTGGCAAACATCAATATTTTACGGTAGTAGACAGCCTTCCAAATTTATTCCAATTTATTTCTGATAAGAAATTGTTTCAACATTTAAATGGACTGATAAAGTAGTTGTTATCAAACAGACGGGTATAGAATATATTTAGAAAGAGATTGTTTTTCACAAACTTTTGTCAGCTGCAAGCATGGCATGTTACATCTGGCAAACAATATTTGCAGGTAATATAAATTTAGATTTCTTCAATAGGAATTATTTTTAATTTCAAAATAAATGCATAGGATAGATTATAGTTATCAAGTAAAGACAAAATCATTGTCAACAAGGTTATCACTCTAATGTTAAAGATGAAATCATTGTCAACAAGGTTATCACTCTAATGTCTCGATTGAAATACTTTGAATAAGTGCAAAATAAGAAATAGTTAAAGCCAAAGTCACTGGTCTAATAGTATTATTTTCAGAGAATTACAAAGAAGATAATCCATTTTATAGAAATAAGGGATGAAGTTACCAGTAATCAGTCAAATTTGATTCTCCAGGAATTAATGATAGAATTACTGAAATTTAACACCCAACTTGAAACAGAGAGTTTTGTCTTTGCGCATAATAGAAACGTTGAACTGTCTCATAATTTTGTCAGATTATAAAAATATTGATTTTTAGAAGCAGATCAAGCTCTCAAGTTCTTTAAAATTCCTTCCATGTTTCAATTTCAAATCTAACTCTGGGATTGTGTTGCAGCTTCATGCCTTGTGAGGGTTGGCGTCAGTGGCATGGACACGTATGGACGCGAATTTATTTTTGTATACCCACCGAATAACAGTGGATCTAGCAGAATGAACGCTACATTGAATATTATCAATCCGGACACAAAGCAGAGTGCTACAGTCACCGTTGAATATCCTGAATTTGGTACTATTGGTGAAAAAATCACGGCAAGACGATGTACTGCAACTTTGGTTGTCAAAGTACTGAGCAGCGCTATGGTATCGTCTTTTTATATTCGTTATTGCGACAGTTTACGTTATTCAAATGGGCAATTGAGCGTTTGGTATGTGTAGGCCTTTCCAAAGTTATATTGATGTACAGTATATAGCCTCCATAATTTATTTTGACAGTCTATCCCTTATAAGCTGATTAAAAGCGGTGTATTTTCAAATTTCCAAAAGATTCTGGACTCAGCTTTTCTTACTCTCCCCGCTTTTCTCCGCCGCCATGTTCAGTTGACTAGCGTGAATAGCGTTTGAGATGTAAGGAAGGATTTTCTGATGAATTAGTTCCAGTTGAAATATTTCAAATTTATTAATTCGAGAATAAGGTGTTTAATGGATAATATCCGAAATGGAACCGTACTAGTCAAAGTGATATTTGGATATGCGAAAATATCAAAATAGATTTGCGAAAATATCAAAATAGATGCTGTCCCACGTGTTTTTCAGAACATTCTTCAATTCGAACTCAGGTTTTCAGTTTAAATTTAATAATTCTGTGATTCTGGATAATATCAACGATGGTTTGCACTTATACGAAGATGCTCGAATTGTTGTCCACTCCACCACTCCAATTACTCTCATAGCACATAACGTAGATGTCAGCGGAGCTCGCGATAGCTTCCTTGGTTTTTTTTTCATTATTTCTTGAACTGAATTCTTTAGAAATGTTCGAGATTTTTGCCATTTAGATGAATTTTGTACTGAAATACACTGTTAACTTTTTTGTTCAGCATATTGTCGAGGATTCCGCAACAATTGCAGTGCTACCAATATCGATGGCCGGAAATCACTATGCGTTTGCGCTTCCGTCA
>NW_018108237.1:77725-113795 GCF_000183805.2 Loa loa | reverse complement strand
CGAAAATATCAAAATAGATTTGCGAAAATATCAAAATAGATGCTGTCCCACGTGTTTTTCAGAACATTCTTCAATTCGAACTCAGGTTTTCAGTTTAAATTTAATAATTCTGTGATTCTGGATAATATCAACGATGGTTTGCACTTATACGAAGATGCTCGAATTGTTGTCCACTCCACCACTCCAATTACTCTCATAGCACATAACGTAGATGTCAGCGGAGCTCGCGATAGCTTCCTTGGTTTTTTTTCATTATTTCTTGAACTGAATTCTTTAGAAATGTTCGAGATTTTTGCCATTTAGATGAATTTTGTACTGAAATACACTGTTAACTTTTTTGTCAGCATATTGTCGAGGATTCCGCAACAATTGCAGTGCTACCAATATCGATGGCCGGAAATCACTATGCGTTTGCGCTTCCGTCATCATCGTTGTCCGGTTCAACAATGGTATATTTCATACCAGTGAAAGCTGAACTTAATCAACAAATCACCATTAATCTGATTCGCAAGGCATCCTCTCGCTCCTACAAACATGCTGTACAAGTTTGTTTTATTCTTTTTTTTACAAATACATCTATGGGAGCAGTTGCTATGTTGAAAGAATTCGGTTATGCAATAAATTTGCATATTTAATTTTCATCTCCAGAAGAGTCCAACACCGCACAAACTTGCTCACAATTTTTCTGAATCATCGAGAATTATATTACAGGTAGATAAGGTGCTGGCATTCAGTTTATCAGGCGAAAGTGTTACTTTTTGGGCTCATAGCAATTTTACATTCGTCATTGTTGCTGCAGTACGTGGATTGCCAACAGTGAAAGGATCGAATGTATTCGATTTTGGATGCTTTATGCCAAGCTCGGTGCCAACGATGGGTTTGTTAGAAATAGAAATTAATGAATTTATTGATCGGAAATGTATTTGTTATTGCCTTTGAGGTAGATTATGAAGATCAGACCAACCAATTTGTGGCAATCCTACAATTAAAATTCATTTTCTAATCAGTTATAATTCAAGAAACAAATTCGTTTCATCTGAAGGAAAAGATTTAGATTTTTTATTGTAGACTGCGATAAGTTATCAGTAAAAGATAATCACATCGTACCACTGCTTACTGGGAAATACCATATGCTTACACCTGTATTCGTTGAATGTGAATCAGTGGGAATTTCGATTCATGGTTCGAACAAAGTTATCAAGATGAAACGTTTAATATCCACTTTCGTTGAAACATCTAATCCTATGGTATTTGATGAATATGGAAATATTGCCGCAATAAGTACTAAGTATAAGTCTTCCGTGTTTTGATAATGTATTTTTCATGTATTTCGATAAAAATCAATCACTCCGATAACATAACACATGTTTGCGTCAAATGAATTGCAGCTGAAAAAGTGGGAAAATGATTTTAGAACAATGTGACATAAGCACTGTCAGCATTAGGACAGCTTGACAATAATTCATATGTTCAGGACAATGTTAAATGTCATTCGTTATGGTGGATACAATATTGGAGTACTAAACTATGAGGAAGGCGGATATTTGCATGAAATACCTGCTGTTTCGCAATTCATTTCCGGCATGATTCCAGTTATTGTACCCAGCGAAAGTAATCAAGTTACTGTAGGTCTCTTCGATAGAAACGATTATTCGCCGTATTTTAACTGCTGCTCCCATCTGTGATAGGTAACCTTTGTATGACGCTAACTTGACAGACGTGGTACGTGATATTATGACGTGATCTTCCTTTTCCTTTCTTTCCCATTGGATTCGATAATAACAATGCCAAAAGGGAAATATTTTTGCAGGTGATAGCAGACTATAAAGCAATGTCAAGCGCTTTTTTTGATGGCGAAACTAGCTTATCATTTGCCGTACTGCCATTTCTAAATAGTTCATTATATTATGCATCCGGCAGTATATCCTCCGGTTTCCATTTCTTCTACGCCGATGGTCTGTACATCATGTTTGTCACCGGTCGCACGAATAATAGTGCTTATGGATTTGTCCCGGCTTTTAACAGTAGATTTTCATTACTTAATTTGATCATTGTGTCTAATTTAAAATTAAAATGATTAAATTTAACATATAGAAGGAAGTTTTCGTCCCTAATTCATAATCGTTTTTTAATCTGTTCATGCCCTTAATTCTATATATATATTTATTTTTTTATTATTTTTTATTTATATTATTTTTTATTTTTATTATTTTTTATTTTCATTATTTTTTGTTTTTATTACTTTTTCTTTTATTACTTCTTGTCTTCTTTTCCATTATTTTTTATTTTCTCGCAAAATGATTCCAATAATTTTAATTGCAGGCCGAAAAGCTATCAAGATGGATTCTGCTACAAGTGAGTCATTCACATTTCTCATTATCTTACTGCTTATACTAAAAACTGATGGATCATTTTTGCTTGTTTTAGCTTCTTTTCCGGAATTTTTGAGTGAGTCGACTATAATGTTGCAACAAGCAGTAACAACTTCATCAGTTCAAATGTTTATTTTGAATGAGAATACCTTCACAACAAAGCATACACCGTACACCCGTTGTATTCGTGGTAAATCCAACCGAAATGTTTCAAACAAAGGCGTTTCCTCATGCGTTTCTATGGTTAGCAAATTATTTTCCTCTGTTTTACTTATCTGCTTATTTCATATTTTGACCTTTTGAATAGTAAATGCTACAGCATTCATTAAGTTTCAAAGTGAATACAATACAATTTCATTGTGATGAATATTTAAATTTAAGATTTGCTGCAGGAATATACTCTTTTCAAAAAGTATTTCTATGCTTCAGAAATAAGCGAAAGGTTTTTGGAATATTTCTATAAAGATGAAGTGGAAATTTCTTAGAAACGTCAGAAATGACAAAGTGCTCTGATAGCCATCCGATTTTTCGTGTTAAGACTTTTGATTAACCCAAACAATTATGTCAATGTTTTTCTTGAATAAATAATAAATGTTAAACATTTTCAATTGTTGTATAAACCCTTCATTACTTGCTTAGCTTACTTTTACACTAATTAGGGAAATTATTTATGCCATAAAAAGTCTAACTGTTTCGAAAATGTTAAATTCTTTTTGTCAACGAATAAGCTTTTGCATTCCCTCCCACTTGTCATACTTAGTAAATGGTAATCAAAGAATTCTGGCCTTTCCCTACTGTAATTATTTGGAGCATTAATATACTTATAAATATTTACGAGCAATAGATTCGGTTGGAATGTCAAAATTACGTTATTACCATTTTTACATTTTTAATGGGACTTCACATTACATTCAGATAAACATCATCACAAATAATTAGAAGCAGTAATTAACTCTGCTTATTGTTCATTACAGATGATGTAATTTAAAGGTATAACGATTAGCAATGTCGATGTCTCCGTTTAACAAACGGAATGAATTCACGTTACTTTCAACAGGTAGCCCATCATCGTGGCGATTAAGAGACTTTTTCAATTTTAAGTAGTGTCGAAGAATTCAATAGATTTGTTCTTTTATATTTTTTCAACAAACAAAACAATTCAATTAATCGACACTTACAAAAATACTGATAAAATTGGTAGAAAAATGACATGCAGTTTGTTAGAAATAATCAGTTTGCTGATACAGTGATAAAACTTTAACTTAAATTTTACATAAGAACAACGTTGACAAAAAATAATATCCTTTTACAGGTAGAGAATTTTGATTCATCTGAGTTTTTCCACCATTTGATCTTGGAAGGAGTAATTATCTCACCAAAAAGTTGGACATAAAACTCATTCATCTCATCAAAATTGATTAGAGTCGTTCGCTCTTCGACTAGTGATCCATTATTGACGTTCGTGAATATGACAGTTTGACATTTCTTCAATGAGGGGAATGAAAAATTTGTCCTGAAACTGAACATAAAAAATAGCCTACTCGTTACAGTCTCCGCTAGTCCGAGAAGTCCGAGAGAATCAATAACATTTACGCATTAACAGTTACTGCAAACACGTCAACGGTTCAACTGAAAGTGAAAAAGTGTCGAAGAGCTATCCAAGCTAACTCATTTCTAATATTAATAGAAATAATACCATCACAACAGTGAGATCTGCTCTTAGCTATTTGAAATGTTTTTTAAATAATTGAATTTATAAATTATTATAGCTTTCCTTTCCAAAAGAACATTTTCGATTAGCTTGAAAAAGCGAATGATAACTGCGACAGCTGATAATTATTTATTTTTTTAGCCAGTATTAAATAGATAACTGTTGAATAGCATTATTTCTAAGTTGCAAGAACGGGAGAAAATGTTATATATATAAAAGACATTTGCATTGAATACAACAATAAACAAAGTTTTAGTAATCATAAGTTTGGTACAGTACATTAGACTATAGATTGCAATTGCTTATATTATCACTTCCTCCTATCTATCACTAAAAATTTTTGATATTTTCAAATGAGTTTAACTACTGTTCGAGAATCTTCTTGGCTTGCCAAATTTCGAAATATAACCAAAGCAGACTGTTTCCGATGGTAGATGTGTGAAATAAATATTATGAACGCTCGCCCTATAAACAATTCTGTTTTTACTAGAAGTTGAGATTAATATCGAAAAATATATTTTGCGTTATTGAAAATTGTTAGTTTTTGAGTCTTTTCAGCAAACCCAGAAGTTTATTGAGGATCTTCTCACGAAAATTTCCCCAATAATTTCCTTTGTCATATTTTACCAATTACTCCAGAATCGATATTCAATAACTCTGTTCTAGTTTGCTCAATTCGGAGTATTAACTTACTTTTCATCTTTTATCCATGATGCGCAATCTTTTATCAAAGATTTGCTTGAAGCATTAATTAGTATATGTAGAGCGGACCATGCAATTATTAATGAATAAAAAATTATTAATTTTGACTAGCTAATTTGAATATATGTGTACGAGATGGTTGAATTAACAAACTTTATTTTGCACGATTACACTGCAAAGACGTTTTTGGATGAATCATACAAAAAAAAAATCGAGTGCTGCTGAATTGCAGTATGAGTAAGATTAAGCTATCATTATCAAACAAATATCTTACCTGCATGCAAATAAATAAATAGTATCAGCAGATTAGAACAAATATTTGTAATCGATAGCAAAATCCTTCGTATAGAAAATGTAAGCAAAGGCATTGCTATTAGTGCAATCGAAATAACAGCAATATGAAGTAGAATGAAGTGAGAGCAGGACATACTAAATTCAACAAATCTCGAATATAATCATCGTCAAATCACTTTCTTCACAAATATCTCTGACGATATAAGCTAACGACCTATAAAGTATTGTTGTCATTTAGCGGCTTTATTGTTTAATAAATCACATTCATCATTGTAGCAATCGATAGAATCGAAATTTTGTTCCTCACATTATATTTTTACAAGTTTTAAATGAAATTACTCGTTTGCTTCCGTGTCTTTTTTTTTTAAATTTCGTAATATTCAATGCTCGGCAAGTGAGAATTTGCATGAATACATTCTGTCTGGACGCATTTCAAATCTAAAACCAATTGACATTTAAATTTTCATTTCAAATTTATTTTTGAGTTCAATTTTGAGTTGTTAAGAACATGAAAATTTTCATTTTAGGATAGCACAAACTATCCTAAATTCAAGGATTTTAAATAAAAAATAAAAAATGATTTGAAAGGTATATAGACTGAAAGCGTTCCAAATATATGAGAGCACTTAAATAAGGAGTAATGGATGAATGCTGAAGTTTAGTCACATCAATTGCGCAATTCTAGAAATGGATCATCACTGATCTTAAGATGATAACAACTAATTTTATTGGGAAAACTGAATCAAACAAAAAAAATAAGGGGAGAGTTACTACTCTTATTAACATATTTCAATCGGAAAATGCAATCGCAAATACTGGCAGCGTTCGGAAAGTTGGCTTAAGAGAACCAATATATTGTACTCCTTTTTAATTTCACCTGAAATTTCTTTAAACTGTTTCTTGAAGGTCAATAATTGTCTTAGATTTTACTAATTATTAAATTAATTATCATAATAAAAACTAACAAATCGTTTTTATTTAACACGTTCAAATGTTGTTTAGCTTTATCATCTGAAAGTTTCAGAAGAAATATCAATGATTTAAAAATTACATTCTCCCTTGTTTTAATTGCTTAGAATTTCCATACAGATATCAAAATTTGAAATTTATACAAATATCCATTTGCTCACAAATAGGTTGATTACGTTAATGAATAAAACTTTTTGTAAGCAAATGATTTGACAGTGCGCTCAGAAAATCACCCTTATCATCATCATCGATCTTACCATTCCTCTTTTCTTTTTACTTTTTCCATATCATCCACCCAAGATTTGCGCAATCCAAAGATGGTCTTAATCGATGAAGAACAAAATAATATAATAAAAATTTTGCGGCTCTTTCTCTTTCTTGATTCTTATCTCGTTGAAAAATTGAATTTTCCGAGGACTAAAATTATTAAGATAAAAACAACAATTTCTCATGATTTGAAATACTGAAGATCATTCTTTTTGAAAATGAATTCAATTTCAGGAGAAGAAAAAATATTTTAGTATCTATTTTCATACTTTGATGTCGAAGTTTTGGTGGAATAGTCAAAGAGATAATTGCTCATCATAATAAGTGTATAGTTAGATAATTTGTTGAACGAGGAAGGTCAAGGAAGGGAAGAAGAACAAATTGGTTGATTGGGTGCAAACTGAATGAACTAACTTTTTGCGATAATTGAAAACCAATGATGACCTTCCACAAAATGCGTGATTTTTTGCCTCCTTTGTCTACCTTCTATTTACTAATTCACTTATTTTTTTTGTTCATACTAGACCTGTCGTAACGATAGGTCAATTCATCGTAAAAATATATAAATTTATGAGATGCTAAATGCCGATGATACACAATTATAAGTATAGGAAGATACCTACAAAGTGACTTTCATTTCCGTTTAATCATTTCGATCTTCATTCATATCAGTTTTAAAATTAAGAATCCAAAAGCGAAAGTTGGAGAGGATGGATTTATGATAATAACTATCTAAAATTGAAATTTATGAGGTGGAAAGTTAGTTAAAATCTGCTTTTTTGATCTTCAAGCATTTCTTCGGAAAATTCATGTTTTAAAAGCTCCAACTTCAGAAATGATATTTCAAACAGTCAATTAAGAAATGCAAGAAAAAACTCGATTTTGAAGAAAGATCAGAGAATGCACAAATTTCCTTTTTCAAATAAGAATGAGAGACGATTTATTGGTCATCCAGACGACAATCATCATTCCATTCTTTCGCTGTCACCATGGGTACTGAATTTTAAGCTGGTTCTAGTTAACTTCCAAAAACATTCTGAATGCGGGAGAAAATAAAATAGCAAATTATAAGTTTCCAATGAGACCTTTTTATAACTTAGCGAGGGTTAAATAAGCCAATACAATTATCTTAAATAATCAGTTTGAAATAATCACTCGTCATTGCAGTTTTAAAACGAATTGAATCATTCTGATATATAAAGCACATCAGTTTAATACATCTATCAAGAATATGCAAATATCTGAAAGGAATACAGAATAAATAAAGGAATTAATGTTTTCCTGTTTACGGTCATACAAGAATTTTGAAATTCGCATGCGACAACAAAACGATTAAAATGCAATAAGAGTAATAATCAATTTAATAATTTTATGGTAAAAGAAATTCTGTCTGGTAGCAGACAGAATTTCCATGATTTAGGACAGTGATTATGACGTGTAAATTACAATTTATTTAATTGATGTTCTAAAGTAAATGATAGTCAATCAATAATTGCTTATCAAGTTTGTCTTAAACAATAACTAATTCTGTGTCAATTTGATAAGAAGATCTGAGGTTTACAGTATTAGTTCATATAAGTATGATAAGTTAAGCCTGTTAGATTCAAAGATCTTAGAGACATTTTTCGAAATAAAATTCCATTGCTGTCGCATATATTTCAAACAATGCAAATTTTTCACATTTTTGTTTTATAACTTCTTCATTAAACAATTAAACCATCGATGCCAATAATTTTTACCAGAGTATTTGTAAATTAAATTAGTCTTTATAGAAATGGAACCTTGCAGATGAATTAGTGAACAAATGCTTGTTTAAACGATAACTATAATGGAAGTTGTACCAAAGACAATGCATCGTAGAGATTGAGTTGATATCGTCGAGTTGCTGATCGTGCAATGACTGAACTGAAGGCCGGAAAAAAGAAAGTTGGACGATAGTCGTGAAGGTTATTGAAACCTTGGCCTCGATATATACAAATACATGTAACTTTGCCTATTTATCCCTCGTCTTTTCGAGGTCGAAGGTTTGTCCCCCATTCCAACTCCGACCCTAACCTGATCTACTACCTTCTTTTTTCTCTATGCAATGAATGACCCCACTTGCCAAGGTCAATAAATTTACGGTTCAATCATAATTAAATTTGCTCAGAAAAGCCATCACCCACATCTTTGTATCACATTTTTTCGCTTTTGAAAGGCCTTCACCCATATTCTCGTATCATATTTTTCAACATCAAAAATTTCTATCATTTTATTCCTGATAGTCCTTTTAAATTTCATATCTGCAACAAGTCTTCTCAGTCTATTTGATATAACATCCAAGTGTTGTCATATATTTCCTGCAAAAACCTTTTTTTCATCCAATAATAAATTTTTAATCGCTGTTATTGAAGGCCATGAATCTGTTCCGTTCGGGAACGTTCGGATGGGATCGTCATTCACATTTCGTCGTTATTGTTGTTGCCGTCAGTATTATCAAGCATTATTCTCCTCCTTCAGGTAGGAAACGACGAAGGCCTTGACCCCGCGATATTTGGGACACGGTGACAGTGACAGTTCACTACCACAAGCGAGAGCAACCGTCACTCTTCCCATTTTCTCCTACCCTACGTAATTCTCCGACGAGTTTATTACTATCATTACTACTTCCTCTTCCTTTTCCTTTTCTTTCACTATCCATCCATCTATTCAGCTACCCACTCACTCAGGTACCCATCTATTGGCAAAAGCCGATCGCTGAAGCTATGAGTGTTGAAAATTTTGGTTGGAATAGGTGACATTGTGGTGCCCACTCATGCACACCAAACATTTGCATGCATCAACCTGTATTTATGCATTTCTCTTCCCTTGCAGTTTGATTTCCAATGGATGAGAAGAATTCTCGACCTATTGACGATGGCAGTACTGTTGCTGCCCAGTGATTTCAACTGTCCCAGGGCGACTTAACCAACTCTTCTCTTTTCAAGCACAATTGTCACAACCCAGTGACACTTCTGTTCACCAATACGGTGGTCTCTGAGTTGCATTACCGCCCCACTCCAACCCGTCTCCACCCCTTCCAACTTGTCTGTTAATTGCAAGAAGGCATGGATGAGCAATATAGGATGTAGAAGCTTAACTGAAGGAGGTGCATGCATCAGATCGGGTCTGTATTGTTTGTCTCTGTATGCGCGTCCGCTAACTGCTTGATACGACGGCATGCATCAGGTACCACCCACTTTTGCAGGATGATGAATCGTTGCTTGTGATGAGAACTGTTACTACCTGCTGACTTGACACTCTCCTGGATACCTCAGATTTCGTTCACTCAACGACGTTCCTCCAATTCCTCTCATAATTCCGTGAAATGTGCTGTCGGCTTTCCGGTCATACTGCAATTGCTTTAACTATTCGGTGCGGCTGCTTGCAACAGTAGCAGCTCACCTATCATAAAGGTACAGGCCGCTGTCTGCCACGGTCTTCGGTGCGTGTGTGTGTGTGTGTGTGTATTTATTTGTGTGTTGGTAGCAAGGTCAACGCAGCATTACAAGAGTGACAACGAAGGCCGGAGCGCCGAGCAAATCAGCGGCAACGATTGCCATCATGGTTGGCATTGAAACGGCCTTGAAGCTGGACGATCTGAACTGTAAGCCGCAAATCGAATACGAAAACTGTCCGGTTTGTGGGGATCGCGTGTCCGGGTACCATTACGGATTGCTCACCTGCGAATCGTGCAAGGTTCGCATAACTTTCATAATTCTTCAAATCATTTGATGATATCATAATTATTTCATGGAAATATTACTAATATCAATTCTGGTATTATATGATGACATGCTTTATGAATATACCCTTATGCCATGATAACATCAAAACATAGATTTAAATTGTTGCTCAGTTAACAGTGAAGCAATTAGATTTAGCTAAGTCATAGCATCCTTCCTGTTATTTTAATTAAGGACAACTTAATGCAACATATTCTCGATTTCTTCTCAATTCGAAAATTTGATATTACACTAAGATTCTCAATTTCCTTAATTCTTACATAATACCGTAATCGCATTCAAAACCATCCCACAGCAGCATGTGCAGAAGCAATAATGCTTCATTTCAACCAATCATCAATCACCAAGCTCTGTTTCTATGCTCATTCGAAATGCTTATCCTTGTAATATAATCGTGTTTGCCCATGGAATTTTATTTTCTGCGTATTATTTGAAAGATTTTGAACTTTCGGACATTTCTTAACCATAAACAAAGTCCTATCATAAAACTGTTTTCGTTTCATCTGATCTCTCATTCCTCATACACAATTCAATGGCAGCATGTCGCTTTTGAACCATTTCTAAATTTTCCCATCACAGAATTTATTCTATTAGAGTTGAACTGATTACCACCAGATCTTTGCTTCTTCATGGACTGTAGAAAATTTCTCCTTTGTAAATGATATTCATTTTCAACCATCTATTTCGCTTCTCTATTCTATGGCTTGATTCATATATTTTGCAGAAAGCTAAGAGAGACAACCATTTTGGTATTCTATCATTTTGTGCTTAAAATTCCAAATTTTCGCATGTTGTACTTTTTGGAAAATAAAACGCTCAATTTTCAGGGCTTTTTTAAGCGAACAGTACAAAACAAAAAGGTTCCTTTTTCATTCGTTTTTTTTAAATAATTTAGTATTAAAATTGAAAAAAAAAGTTTTAAGTAAAAACTCTTCGTGAACTTCCAGCCCTGTTCTTCTCTGAGAAATTGATAAATTTATAATAGAACGAATTCTGTTTTACCCTATATGTTCTCGGATGAAAACCCTTAAGGTAGTGGAAAGTTAGAAAAATATTTATTTTGTACAAAATCATCAAAATGGTTTGATTTTGCGATTTAAAAAAACACTTGTTGTGTACGGAATTATTAAGCACTGTTATTGAATGAGGTTTAATTATTACTACAGGAATTTCGAAATGTTTACTAAGCCCCGGTTTCCAAAAATCCGATTTCAGTCATATCAATGCTCAGCGGACCAGAACTGTGCTGTGGATAAATCGTGTCGAAAAAGATGTCCTCATTGTCGATTTCAAAAATGTATACAACGTGGGATGAAGGTTGAAGGTTAGTAATCAGTCAAATGGAACATTTTCAAAAACTTCTTTCATCCTATTTTTTTGACTTAAACTTTTTATAGCATAACAAATTAGGTGGCAAATTGTTCAATTACCAAATTTTATCAAATATTTGTCGAATTTCGTTTATCTCTTCATAATCTTTCAATTTTAGGAGCTAAATGGAATTCAAATTTTTTGTCTCACTTTAATTAACCCGAAAAACTTTCGAAAGTTTTATTATGATATATGTTTTTGAGCTAAATGAGTAAGAACTTCCGAGATAAATAAAATAGCAATTAGATGGAAAGTTCTTTTTCGTTTACTCCTGGACAATCTCGAATCGTGGTATCCTCGTGGAATGAATCCATCTCTTCCAAGGATAATAATCATTATTATTTGTCAAAACGAAAGAAGTAGTAGCATACTGGGATAGAGTTCAAAGCATCCGCGAATATTTCCTTCACATGCGCTATGAATAATTTCTATTTGCTTATTGCCATAATGACTGATATATACCGTACCGTTTATATCTTGTAGATGTATGCGTATGACAACTTTTTATTTACACACTTTCGGAGTTCAACACATTCCAATTGTATTACCGTAATATGGTGGGAAATATCATTTCACACATTATCTTTGCACGAATTAGGGAAATTTAGAGACTGTCACATAGCTTCCAAATTATTGAATCATTCATTTGAACTGAATTATTTACAATATAATCAAGTCATTTCTAAGTTGACCCAAGCAAATCACAAAATGTGCTATGCAGATGGAAAGGGAAATGTAAATTGAACCAAATTCTTGCTAAAGAGAATGAGATGAATGACATCGTTGAAAAAATCATCCACAATTTTTGATCATTATATTACTGTTAAAGCGGCTTCTACAAATATTAGCGATTAAATTTTTTCTTAATTATTACCAGCTAATTGAATTTTCATTCCTTTACCGGTTACCAATACTTAATATTTGAATATCTTTTCAAGTTATTGTTTTCAAATGAAACAATTTCCTTTGTGAAATCCATTTTCTCTGTCAGTAAGGTATTGATGAAATCTTTTCCCAAATCAATCACATATATTAACCCACTCTTCCATTTTCACCTTCATCCAACCATTATGATCCAATCATGTCAATGTCACCCCAATGTTGGCATTTGTCATACTGTCATAAAAATTTCAATTCTATTTATATCCAGTTTTCGGAAGGCGGCACTCTAAGATATGGATTGGCTAGTGGCTACAGCTAGTGCAATCAAAATTTCGTCCATCAATTTGAAACTGGAAATATTGAAACAGAATTTAGAAGTAACACAAAGAACGTGAAACTGAGGAGATGGCGCGCGCGCCTTTTCTTTGAATCAACTTGAAATCTCTTTTTGCAAATTGAACAGTGAATTTATTTATTCGGAAAATGCTGCCATTAGTTTTAAAAAATTTTAAATGACTGTAGTAAGTAGTGACTTAAATAGAAGGCATTTTGAGTTTTAGCATTTTATTTTTGTCTCAAGGAAACGAAGGACAAACTTGATAGAACTTCTTGCTTCAAAATTCTACTTACAAAGCTTGAAGAGAATGACTGTGAAAATTTTCATCGTCTTCATTCAAAGAAATTTGTCAGAAAATTGAAGTTATAATTTTGGGTTCCCAAAACTTATCAATTCGCAATTTCAAAATTTTTAACTTAGAAAATTTCAAATTAGCAACAGCGTCCAAAATTTTGCTTTAGTAATTCAATCAATATCAAATCCTTCAGAAGGTTTATGGCTGACAACAACAGCTCGATGAATAAGAATGGTTACTAGCAGGTTGGCTGGATAATGATGACCGGTTTTTTGTGCGCACACATGTATTTCGAAAATGAAATTGTCGTTGTCGACGGTAGGGGGTGATGGGCGATAGGTACCCTCTCCCTCAGTATGAGAATGTTTGAATAATATCGGGGAAAGGGGGGGACAAAAAGTGTTTCAAAAAATGCGATCCATGGAATGAATACTGCTCCTCTACCCACATCACACAACACCCACTTTTTACTTCCCAAGCACAGACACTATGATCGATTTTGAAAAGTTTTAAATGGCTTCCACCCACTACCAGCACCATTCTTTACAAAAGGAACCAATAAAAGTTAAAAAACGAAAGGGAAAAAAGTTGAAACACGATGGAGAGATTTTACAAGAACAAAAAAAAACTGCTAAATATGATACGAGATTCTCAACCTTTACATTTATAAGCGTTTCAATAAGCCTCTAAAATATGAAATGAAATGCTCATAGCCTCAAGTCAGGCTAAAAGAACTATCGTGCGATGGTTATTTAAATCTGGAACGAAAACAAGTGACGTTAAACAGGTCACAAATTAGAGTACATTTTGCAAAAATTGAAATCTAAGGGTCATCACATTGAATGTTCGGACAGTTCATCAAAATAATGACTCTCGAGAATCATTTACTAATTCCCAGGTGATGGGTTTATGTATTTTCCCAATAATAACCTAAGATAAGTT
Source organism: Loa loa (assembly GCF_000183805.2). Lineage (NCBI taxonomy): Eukaryota > Metazoa > Nematoda > Chromadorea > Rhabditida > Onchocercidae > Loa > Loa loa. The sequence goes on along the minus strand of NW_018108237.1, from coordinate 99,889 downwards.
AAGCTTTCGAACTAATCAGTTGCTTCCAAATATTATGCGTTAGTGAGAAGTTAGCATGAGCTTACTGCAATATCGTCATTGATAATACAACATTCAATTGATGTCGCATTCACCACTTTATCACTTACCTTTTCGACGGGACATTCTTCCATGTCTAATTACAATTAATGATTGCAAAACTTCAATAAGTTGAAGAGGATTCATGTTCCCTGGAATGTTACACATATCCCTGACGTTTATTTTGCGTGTTTTGTTTGCTTCTGTTTAAAATAAATACTTTTCGTATCTGTTTTTCAAAATAACATTCCTTGGACTCTTCATTTTACTCCTTCAAACCTTGCCCTTTTTTCATTTTCTGTGAAAAAATTTTTTACGGATAGAACCCTAGAAAATCCATGCAAAACTTTTTAACACCTTCAAAACGATAGTGATCAGTTTTCAGACTTGAATTCAGACTAAATTCAAAAATTTAACCTTTGTGCTTTTGTAAGACTGTAAATAAATTGAAGAATAATTTCCTCATACAAGCAGTTCTGACTAATAAACTCAAAATTTCCATCCCTCTTACTTTACATTACCAATCAACTCTTTATTCTACTTCAGGTCAATTGTTCAACATGGTACACTTCCACTGAAATAATGATGATTCCTTTTCCTAATGATCATGATCATACCTTTCTTCATACAGACTCTCCCTTAATTTGCATAGTCTATCGCCCAGTGTACTTACCTTACCGTGTCCTCTTCATTATTCCATCAGATTTATTTCGCTATTTTTTATAATATTCAAATTATACTGCAGGATCCCAAAAAGATCCGTTTCATTGTTTCGTTTTTTTTTTTTTCAGCTCAAAGCTCATGAATTTCTTGCGTCTAATGGCTTTTCAGTAGCGGCATCCAAACTATTAGTAATAATAGGCTATTTAACCGTAGCGTTGGTACCACTTTTTTCTGGAAAAATTTTTTTCCAGAAAAATAATTTCTTTTTTTTTAGGATTTTTTTCTTCCTTCCTTTTCAAAGAAATTGCCAGTTTCATTCAAATCGTTTCTTTTTTTCCTTTGCAATCGGCAAAAAATAGGAATTATTTCGTTTTTCTCCGCACCCAACGCTCTTTGTAGCTGCTAATTCAGAGATAGGGACGTTCTTTCCTGTCTTTTCTTTTTCCTTTAAGAAGTGTCTTCTGGACTTGGTTGACTGATTTTCAGGGAACAATTGAAGAAACAAGTTTTTTTAATCAATCTTGAAGATTTTCATTATCGATTGAAGGGACGAGAGGTTACTTTTTACTGCATGGATACGTTATTTTACTCAGTCAAACTTTCAAATTGACATTAAGCTCAGGCTCAAGTCAAAAATACATTTGCTTAAATGGTTCCTCTCTAAAATGGTTGGGATGAATAAATGTCTCACTGTATAGTTCATTCACATTCATCTCTTAAATATTCTACCATCTCTCATCATCTCTTCTATCGCTTTCAAAAAATGACCACTTAGTAGATCTTTTGGCCAAGAAATGTCCTTTTAATTACTGCTAATTGTTCCGTTAGACTACAGGAAATTCATCATATTGCAGTAGCAGGAACTCAACTCTTTCTTTACCGAAAAAAAATGTATAAAAGGAGAAAAGGGTTCGGGGAAAAAGGACGTGAAGATAGGATAAAAAGAGAGCCAGTAAAATGTATGCGTTAATTACTGGAGCGAGAAATGAGTGCTAGTACACTATGATCCGATCTAAGGGATGAGGGTAATTTATGTGGGAGATGCGATCTATCTAGAATACACAGATAAGTAGTGTGGTAAGGGAAGGTGGTTACCAGAAAATTCGGGTAGAAAAAGAGTTTTATCGAATAAATTAAAGGGATCTGCTTGTGTAGCTATTATCCTTACCGCTGCATAGCTACTTGTACCATCACTATGAATGAAAGAGTGAGGACAGAGTTGTAAAGTGAGTGGGACAAAGCTCAGCTTACTATCCTCTTCTTCACCTTACCCTATACTCAGCGGGCACAATAGGTGTTGACCTCAGGATGTCCTTTTCGGCTCTTCTATTTTCAAGCGACAAATAATTGTACATGAATGACATTTCTTGATATGTAATTTTACCTTTACAAAATACCGATCCTTAAAGAGTATAGTGTTAATTGCAACAAACAAAAAATATCATGAAATGCATATAATATGTAAACATAGCATGATATTTGATTAAAAGTTTGGATGAAGCAAATTGGGATGATGAATTGATAGAATGATTCCCACCGAATCGATTAATTTTTTAGCGTGAAAATATTGGAAAACTGAACAAATATAGAAGTATTGATGTTTGTAAAATGCATTTGATCTCGAAAGAGGATGATTTGTAGCAGTTCGTGAAGATCGTATGCGTGGTGGTCGTAACAAATTTGGCTCATATTATAAACGTGATCGTGCGCAACGTATGCAACGCATAGCACTGCGAGCTAATGGGACACATAATTTTTTCAATCAGAATACCAATGAGCAACAAGTTTCTAGCAGGTTTATCTTTTTTTATACTTTTTGTATCTTATCGTTTAGCTGAGCAAGTATTCTGTACATTTCGTTCATTTTTGAAGTACACCAACTGGAATAGCAGCAACAGCGGCCGCAACCGCAGCTGCTGCTGTACACGCACAGTATTTTGATTCAAGTGGAACTCAAAAGTTCAAAAACGATTACGATGCATTGCTACAATCGCCAACGCTTTCAAGCAGTACGCAGCCGCAAACTAGTAAGCTTCTTCGCAGTCATTCACAGATCTTTGAGTTTTCCTAAAATAAACTTTCACGGTGGATAAATCATTGCCCCATAAATATTGGCTATGGCTGAACATGATGTGATTTTTGTATGACAATCCTTGGAAACATATGTTGTCAACATATAAATAAATCGATTCGATGGACGCATTTTAAAAATGACGTTTTAGTAAGTATCAATTGTGATGGACTGAACAAAATACTCTGATTTCCATAGATCATCAATTTCTTCCTTTTAACCCTTTCTATGACAACTTCTTAAAATTATCAGCATTGCAAAATAATTTAGAGCGATACGTCCTTATGGTCATTTTCAATGTCATACCTCTTTTGAGATGACATTTCAACCGTTTGTTTAAAAAAAAACCATGAGAATTTCTAGATTTGACCACTTTAAAATTTGTCTAAATTTAATTATTCTGAATATTTACAGATTATGTAGTGCCGCGACCAAGTGCATATTTGCCAAACTGTGATAATTTGGCTGCGCTACTGGGCTCATCGATCGATGACCCGTTATTGCGTAGCTCATCGTTTCCCATCTATTCATGTGTTAAACCAGAACCATTTGATGGTTATACTGAAGTCGGTGGGTGTTTCAGTTCAGGTCCTTAATGGATTTCATTTAAAACAACTTATGATTCATGTGGCCCTAACTTGGAAAAGGCTTTGACTTCCGACTTGACTTTCAAAATATGACTGCCACTGCGAATCGTTGTGATCTTTTGTACAAAAACGATGTTTAAATATGAATTGAATTCTGTAACCTGTATTCTTCAGTTGCTTTGTTATATAAATGAATGTGTATTTGAACCTCACTTTGAAAATTCTAGGTTTTCCGCAACCTTCGCTTCCTACTGATTATTCACCATTCTGCCCACCAACATCATCCTATACGGCAATGACGGCAATGGCACCGGTAGCAGTAGCAGCAGCAACTCCGACAGCTGGTACCACAGCAGATCGTTCCTCACCACTACTGCCCATATGTCCGTTACCTACCGAAAAGTCTATCGACAGTGTTTTTTACGCCCCAAAACAAACGGCCCTTTTGTGCAGCTGTACAGAATCTCTGCTGGACCCAAATCTTCTCATACACATATTAGGTAAAGGTGACAAAACCCGAGACGCATTCCAGTTCTGTAAATCGGTTATCGAAGAAAGTCTCAATTCGATTGTTACATGGGCTAAGAATGCACCGTATTTTGAGCAGTTGCCGGTAAGTTCAACCAATTACAAATTGATGGAGAATTTGAAATCAGTTTCAAATCAAAATTTTACGAATGTTTTCGACAGTCAGTTATTTTATGCACTGATGATCGTCCGACAGTAATCTTATAAGCCTTTACAACAAACTCAGTCATATTAATATAAGACTTATTTCATGAAAATATTGAAATTAGTCTTCGAGATCAAATATCTTTTATTTTAAATAATTTCATGTTTCATATTTTATAACGATTCTTTATTGTATCAATTTCATTGCTTTCTAATACGATTCAATTTATGCGAACCCTATGATTAAAAGCTAAAATCAGCGGGATAGTACAAAAAAAAAGTGAAAAACGAATTTCCCATATAATATCCTATTTTGTTGTATGTAAAGAAGCACACACTGTGAATTTGAATCTAAAATGCAAAAAAAGAAAATTATTGTATTTGAAGTTATTGTTTTGATTGTAATTTCTACCGTAGTCCTTGAAAGGAAGTTGTTTCGGATGAAGACACAATGACAAGTTTTTTTGGAAAATCGTTCTCCAGCGGGATTTTATGACACGTTCGCAAGATTTCTTGCCTTCTGAATTAAGCTTTTTGAAGTTTTGTAAACATTTTGAATTATCCTTCAGCAATATTCTTATGATTATATTTCGAAAATATTTTAATTTCAAGCATCATCCCGACCAAAAGAATGAAAATTTTGATGTTAGTAAGAGTTAACCTGTAATTGAGGTATTTATTTTAAGACAATTTTCGATTCCGTTTTTATTCCGTAAAAAGGGATTGGCTTTTAAAATGAATTACTTTTAGGTTGATGATCAGATAGCATTGATTTATACTTCCTGGGCACCAATTCATGTTCTTGATTTCACCTTTCATATCCTTCACAGTCATTTGCCGATTTCCATACAATTTGGCAATAGTCCGTTAGTTTTTCCTTAATATTGCAATCATTAATATACATCAGGTATTCATATTCTTGAAGATTTACTAAATTTAATCATCTTATCTGAAAAGGCTCTGAGAAGTTTGATAAAGTTTTGTGAATTAAATTATAAGTTCATCTTCGAAATTAGAAAAAATAATGAGATAGAAACTGGACAGTGTCGTAGCAAATTTTTATAGATTGCCGGTGTCAACCATCTGCTTAATGGGTTTTGATACATTGGCACCAAAGTTCAATGAATTATGCAGTAAATTACAATCGTTGAACTTCGATCGCTGTGATTACGCGGCATTCAAAGTGCTAACACTTTTCGAAGATCGAGGTTTATTTTCAACATCTTATCTAACGGTGAAACAATTTAACTCATTTTCTATTGAAAATCATACAAGTGTATCACTATGTGTCACTATCTACTATTGGGAACATTTACGAGATATACAGTAGATGACGTAGCTAGTACAGAGTATCTTTTCTTATACTGCTTAATGGTACCTGAATTTTAGGCACCCTGACTTCCAGAGGATGAGTTATCGTAACTGAGGTCAAGGAAACTGACAGTAGCTATGTATCGCGACCTAAGCCCTTCATTCCATGTAATGAATAATTCAGTTCGCTAACTATCAGATCACCCGAGATTGCTCATACAAATGAATAATAATAATGGTCGTCTTTCTGTTTTGGCCATCGGCATGCAGCAAGTTTTACAGCTTTTCCCATCTGCATGTGTGCTGTGTTTGGATAGTATACATAAGCGCCCCATTATAGTTGTGGATTGAATACAGAGATATGCAAATTGCAGGTGAACGAAATGCAGTAAACAACTGCGCTTTGACAACTCAAGTTCATGCATCGATACTCACAGCATGGGCAACATATCGTTCTATTCCCAATGCTACCGATCATCCATTATATGTTGTTTACGAGGAACTGAAGTGAGTGTAGATTGTTTCGCTGATGATATTTAAAAGAAATAAAAAATAGGATTAGAAAAGAGTTGAAGGGGTCATCTTCTCTTCAATTATTAATGATTATTAAAATGCTTTCGGAATGAAATCCAGTGTGAAATATGATTTTTTTTTCATTCTTTTTAGATGAGATAATTTTGCAAATCTCTAAACTTTTCTGAGACTGCTTGCTGATTCAAGCAATCGAAAAAGAGTTGATATTGCGTTTTTTTTTATCCCACCACCATTTGCTTTCAAAGGTTGTGGAGGAGGATTATTTCTATGCACTTGAAAATAAGGTAGTCATTACGGTACCTGAAGAAAGCAGTATATAATGGTGAAAGTACTTCAGTTTCTGTGATATTCGAGCAACTACTCTACTTGAACGTGTTGAACTGTATCGTCCTTTGACCTTTCTAATTAGTAGCGCGGTACCGATTATTTTTGACACATGCCAAAACCGGCAATTATCCTCTTCTCACTTTGTGAGTCCTAGGATATTGTGGAAGTGATTGAAAAGAAGAACTCGAGAATTCTACCATCGTTTTGCTTTTTTCACATGTCACTACAGGGGATAAGAAGAATGCTCATCTACACATATCATTCCTATGACATGTTCTTGTAGTAGATCGTACCTATAATGTACTAGATCTTATGTGAAATATGTGAGATCCTTAAAAAATCAGTTCTTGTTAAAAAGTTTTCGGTGCTAAATGTCTTCTGAAATTCACTAAAAATAATTATGATGACAATGCCCCCCACTGCTAAATGACTTAATAAAGTATCCAACTTGATTGAACTTTTTTGAGCTGGAATGACATTTTAAAATCATAATTTGTGTTAAACAAATTTATTTCCAATTTAGACTTTTCAAAAGTTTCAGGCTCCTTGCACGACAGGCGGCTCATTTGCTTAGCAAATATTCGACACTGGGGATGGAAGAAAATTTGTTGAAAGAAATGCTAACACGCAAAGAACATCATTTAGTATCTCAGCAACCGCCATCGTCAATACCACCACCACCGCAACAATATGCATAATTAAAAACTGAATCAAATGTGCGCACTTGTCCCATCTTATCCTTCCACAGTCGTTTCCTCCAAATTTTCATTTTTTTTAATATCGAAATATCGTGCAGAGCTTGTAAAAAAATGTCATTCTCATATTTCAGGAAATGAAAAATCGTGTAATCAAAAATTTAAATAGTTTTTAAATCAGTTTCTTTCGTTGCTTCGTCCCTCTGTCCCGCCATCTACTCAGCCCTTGCAAAACTGCACAAACCTATTCAAAAGTATTTATTGCCTCTTCATATTCCTGACAAAGTGCGTACAACTGATCTCGCCAGGAAACTCGGGTGCGGCAATTCCGCAGTAAATCAGCAGGGAGCCGCTGTGGATACGGTCAACGGAAATCCACATAATGTAGAAGAAGCAGCAATTTAACCCAACTCATTCCAGCTTATCTTATTTCACTTACTTTTATTCCAGTTGAAGTTTTCGTTTATCAGCTGTATTCCATTCAATTCTACTTCAAATCAGTTCAAGTACGGGCCGTTGAAGGCTTTGTCCAATAAATTTATTCAGGCCACTAGCATTTCGTTTCAGCATTTTTGTTAAAATTATTTCCGTATTTGAATATCTCATTCAGTATTATTTCAGTTTGTGGGGTTTCATTGTTTCGTATTTTTGCTTTTATAATGTCAGTATTGTTTGTTATCAGTGCTCTCATCCCCACAAATTTTGTTTCTTATCCTAAAGATGAGAATGAAAACACTTCCTCACAATTCTAAAAAAGCCTTGACATTTGTTTTAATTAATGGAAAACATCAAAATATACGAAAAATTGACCACAATTTGTCCATAATTATCAACAAAAATAGTGACATGTGCAATGAAGCACTTAGGCACCTTATCGATTTTTTCATACTTAACCGTCTTTTGAATAGCATAGTCTTTATCGAAATTTCATAATTTGTAATATACCTTGTCCTTCCTGATTCCTAATCGCCTCAATCATGTACTACCAATACCGTCCTTGCATACTGCATACATTCCAGTAACCGCCCTTCTTTTACTGTTATCATTATTGTTGTTTATTTTCATAATAAGTACTGTCTTCTGCAAGCCCCTTCCACTTTTTTCAACTTTAGTAATCATTTGAGGAAGACAAAAGTTAGATCCTTCGTCGGTTCAAACTTAGCAAGAATCGTATTTTTGAATTATTATCTATAAATATATGTAATTTTAGCATTTAAACTACTGTTACTATTATCTAATTACTTTCATTACTGGTATTTCGCTGCTGTTGTTATTTCTAGCTATGCCTTTTTGCTTTCTCGCCTTTTTAGTACTATTGAGAAAAAAGAATCACTGATGTTTTTACGACACATGAAATGAAGTTTTACAACGTTTCGCATTTGTTGACATTCGATTTGTTTTGTCGACACAGAAATCAATCGATATATCATCTATAAATTGTAGACATTTGAATGCATTAATGAAAGTGAAAAGTTCAACTAGAATACAAAACAAGTTAAAATTTAAACTGGAAAAAAGCTACTGATTTAAAATATGTTTTCCTAAGATATGAACATTTTATGTACAGATGTTCCACTAATTTATTCAATCTATCTGAAGTTTAAACTTCAGATCTAATGTTGCTTAAATTGTCACAGAGGTTTTTGTTTATTTTACTTCAGTTCCTTTGAAACCAACAACATATGGGAGATATCACTACTCAGATCAGTGACTAATATGTATTCGAGGCTTTTATCTACTCTCCAGCTTCCTTCCAAAAAATCTTGAATAATTTTTCATTAACCAGAGAAAAGTAGAGAATTTTCTGGAACTAGACCATATTATCTAAACATTTCCTTCAGTTCTAAGAAATTATTAAGTGTATTTGTTCTCCAAGTAGCATTATCATATCATCTGGAAATGGACTATTAAGAAAAATTAGCGTAATGAAATGCTTGCTATAAGTAGACAAAATTTAATCAAATAATAATTATCCGTTACAAATCAATGCATATTAGTTCAACAAATAGGTATGCACACTTCTTTATTAAAACTGTAGCGCAAATTAGTAAATGTACGTCTCAAAAAATTCATTCTTATTTGACTAGCAAAAAAAAAATTGCAACTATGTTTTATTTGTTCAACAAGTAAGTTTTTTTTTATAAAAATATTGATTATACGCTGCAGTTTCCAACAAAATTTGAAATTGTTTGCTAAGTGAATCTCGCTCAAAATTCATTTTCGTTTTGGATTAATTACCTCCAAAGCATCGTTAGTAAAAGCAGTGGACATCAATCGCATAATCCTCCACTTATCTCTGGTCCCAAAGTTCCGGTCTGTATTATCCGGAATTATAGCAAATTACGGGATGCTAGCTGAAATTGATCATTCAGTAAGGTGTATAAACATAGATTCCATATCGCTGAGCTATGAAAGTAAAATAGAATTTAAGTTGAAGATTATGTCTTCATATATGATCGGCTAAGAAGGAAATTAGTGGAGAATGGAAAACACTTCACTGAGATGTTATGATACAAATTAAATACTCCCGTTGAAATCTATCTAGTAACCAATGATAATCTCTGAGGAAACAACAAGCGAACACGGCAACCATTAGAATTAACAGCATACGATTCGTATTCAGATATCACTTTAATGCTCATTATCAACGAAACGAGCATTTCTTCATTTATTCCTTGAATGAGAATGTCTGAAATCCGAAACAGTCATTAAAAAATCGATACAACTAAGATAGGAGGGGTTCCAAGTTGCATAAAGGTCAAATATAAGAGCTTTGGCTCAAAGGTTGGAGATTCCTCACTTTTGAAATCTTCATCAGCTTTCTTTCTATTTCTTATAATATATTCAAATGGTTACTAATAAAATCTTAAATTGATAACTTCTGAAATATAACGAAATTTATTTTCATTCATTTATCTAATGAATTTTTTACTCAGTCTACCAATCCTAGAAGTCGTCAATTATGGAAGGATTAAAAATCAACAGTTGACCAGAAACAGTTACATTATATTAATTGAAATGAATATTAAACCAACTTTGATAAGTTTTAATGAAACCATTGTATAGTAAAAGGAAATTACAGTAAATGATGCAACAAACTGAAAGGTGAATACAACTGTACCTGAAACTTTCCAAATTCTTTTTTGAAAATTGAAAGTTTACAATGAATAGACGATAACATTACTAGCATCTTGGGCTTTTGAATCTATTGTAAATAAATTTTATAAGCTGCTAATACATTTCTATTCTTCGTATAGTGAACACGCTACTATTATTCCATTCTATTTATAGAAAAGTATGTAGTTAAGTAAAAAAAAAAAAAACTTAGATTTGAGAGTAAACCAAATAACTTTGTACATTTAGTTATGCGATACCACTAATGAGTACAAGCACTGTTAACTTGAATACAACTTTGATCTTTAAACCTAGGAGCCATCAGGACTATATTTCACTGTTTAATTAATTGTTCCCTGTAATTTAAACTACAAAATGTTGTGAAAAGTTTTCAAGTTTTTCTTACCCTTGAATTCACACAATTGGCCAAAAGTGCAATAACAAACCATAAGTGCTATATCTAACGTCATCAAAACCTCAGTATTCAGTGCAAAATTGGCCGTAAAATTCTCATATTCGATAAATCTCAGCTTGATAAACATGGATAATGGTATTGTTATTGCTAACACAAAAGCTAGGCCCATTATTTTTACTGCTTGAGGTTTTTGAATTGGCCTGTAAAAATGTCAAAATACTTGTAATTGCATGAAACAGTACAATTTTCAATGGAATAGCAGAAAAGATGAAAAATAGGCAAATATTCCATAATTTTATGAGGCACTTAAAATATCATACATACGTCATCTTTGCACATTGTTAATTTTAAAAATTTCCTTTTTGTTTTTCTCTTCTCTTTTGAATCCCGAAAAAATTTTTGCTTCAAATTTCATCCTTTCCGTATAACAGCTACCATTCCATTCTCCTCTCTTTCTCTAACACATCTCCAGTCTCTTTTCATTTGGAAAAATAACCGTTTATTTGAATTTAGGGAGTGGTCACGCTCTTTACAATCTCTACAGACATTTTGATTCGAAAAGTTTTAGGTGCGAATGGTGCGAAAGCGGCCGATTCAGATAATATGAATTACGAAACAGATCAGGTTGGATATAAGTGTTGAAATTTAACGATTAGGAATTTCCAGGTATGGATATAATACATCTAGTACAAGTTTGTTTTCATGATGCTGGCAGATTATATTCATTTAATCCCGGAGAAAAACAACAGTTTGCTTGCTAACGAAAGAGGAATTACGACAGTTGTAATTATTACGAGCTTATTGACTGCAATAATTTAATTGTTCCGAATCTTTGCTCGTCTCTCTGCTTTTGTAATTCTTAAGTCCATCATATATTTGACCTCAAAGAAAATTTGGTCCATTTGACCCCGAAAAACATTTTTGTGCTAAATATGAGAACAAGAATCTTAAATGCACTCCATTTTTGATAGCAATCGATCATAATTTAATTTAAGATAATAATTTAGACAGATTTTAGCAGTCGATAATTTGAGGTAGGCAAGCTCGCTTAAATTTCTATGTTCAATGACTGGCGAGAAAAGATTGAAGTGGAAATGCGTAAAATTCGTTTTCACTATTTTCGAATATTGCAATTAAATGAGTTCTAAGTGGTTGTAGTGAGAAGCAATTCCAATTTCAGATAAATAAAAATACCAAAAATGTCTTTGGAAAAGAGGTCAGAGATGTTAATTAAAAAACAGATTAAAGTTCAAAATTTTTATGGAACAAGTTTCCTAGTCATAAAAGGGTTCGTTTCGAAGCTATTAAAGAAGTTTCTCAAGTTCCCATGACAGAAATGGAAAACAAATCCCATGTTGAATTCAAAATAAATTATCGAAGGAAGTGTATGAATTGATTTCGTATTGTTTAATTGAATTCAATTAAGCAAGAGAATTCTGTAAGCAGATCACCTGTACGATTCTATTTCAATCTCTAAAAAATTCAAAATACAGACGGATAAATGCGTACTTAGTAAAACATTTCAAAATGTATTGTAAAGGGCAGGAAAACTGCTCAAATTTATTTTTATTTCCATAAAAAAGATATTAAAATGTAATGATTAATTGTTATAGTTGAGAGTTGATTATGAAAAGTATAAGCTTACACCCTGAAAATAAGAAAAGATGTTAAAGCTAAAGCAAGCAATTAACAAACTCGCATCTCAATCACTGCTTACTATTTAATAACTAAACAACTTGAAATCTCATCCCAGCAAAGTTTTAAATTTCATGATAGAAACCGACAAGTGCATAAATAAACAGGTTCAGAAAACTGAAACTAACTTGTATAAAGGACATAAAGTAGCAGAGCAGTTGACCGAAAACCCACACTTTACTAAAGGCTGTAATTGGTGTTATTGTTCTGGAAACAATCAAAATAATAATGAAGTATTACTTTAACAGTTGTTTAGTTGGTCGACTCAACTGTCAATTTGAATAAACTTCTATTACGAGTACATTATTCGGGATAATCCACCAAATATGCCCACAATGCTTCGGGAATATCTTACAACTAAGTTGACATTCTTTATAACCATTTCACACTGAATTTACTAATGCACTTTTTTGAACCCGAAGAAGTTACCAACCGATGGCATCACGCTCTCGATTTAATGAGTGAGACAATTTGCATATCCATGAATGATACCTTCGTTTTGCTGCCTTATCTTACTTGTCCTCTTTCTATCTTTAATCACCATCTTTAATTAAGTGCTTTTTTTATGTCGAGAAACTGTAGACAGGATACTAGGCGATATTCAACACATAGTCTTAATCATTAAAGAATGGATGTCACCAAATGATAAAATAAATCGGCGGTATCTAAAATCTATTTCAAGAAAAATCAAATCGCAAACTTTCGGATGTAAAGATAAGCAGTTGAAAGGAGAAATTTTACTGAATGAGCTGCATGAGAGGGATTTTTATGGAATCTACTAATGGTAGTTTCAGTACTTGCAATAAAAGTGTTACTCAAACTCCATGCATTAATATCAAGGATGAATTATTCTTTACTAACAACAATTTTTTTTTTTGCCAAATATGGACTTACTCTCACGTTAGTTCATTCTTTCATACAAAATTTAGAATCGGTTCAGTTGTGCATTTCAAATTAAAATTTCATTTTTAAGCCATGGAATCCTCATAAAAGTTCAACAACTTCCATATTATCACCGAGGATTATATCATTTCTGTTTGTGTTCGCCAAGAATATTCTGCAGAATATTTCATTGTTCAAATATTGAAGTATAAATTGTAAGGAATTTCTCCGAAGGATGATGTCGTTTTTTTTTTTTTTTAAATCGAAAAAAAAAAGCTCTTCTCCGTTCAACAGCCTAAACTACTGAAAATTCCTCATGTACTCAAAATAGCTAGTAATATCTACGTTAGTGCTTCCCATCCGATGGTTCTCGAGAACTAAATATGGTCATAAGGGCAGCGACGCGACAAGTAAAATACAGACACAGGTAGTTCTTATCAATGTTTGATAAATTAATGCGTTAAACATTTTCATTAAAACTTATTTTCAAATTAACAGAGTTTAGTATTTTTGGACCTTGTGATCCCTGCTACAAATAAGAAGCCAAAGTAATCCCTGGTCAAAAAAAAGGTTAGGTACCACTCTAGGACTTAGATAGTATCTGTTGAAACGGAGATCATATCAATATTTAAAGTGTAAATTCATGTAGATTATTTTTCCTGTGCTAATAACTTCCACGAGAAGTGATATTGGACACTTGGAAAACTCGAGTGGGAATAAATAAGACGGCGAAGTTAATTATGCTTGAATGGATTTACAAAACAACGGAAAATACGCTTGTTTGTTGCCTATGAGACAAACTATGTGTTGAAAACTCTAAAAAGCATATTAGGAATTGAATTGAGACAGTCTTTTGCAAAGTATATGACTGATTTAATTGAAAAAACCTTCTTAGATGAGAGGACAGTAGCGCCTTTGGAGCAGTATGACATTGTTTTGTATCTGTTGTAACCGTAATGTATTGAACAAGAAAAATATATCATAAGCATCTAAACGAAGTGTAAATGGCTGGCGCAACAAAAGATATACTTTGGCAAAAGTCAATAATATATTATTTGTTTTATAGCGCTCTTCAATTTGTTATTTACCTGGCAAATGTATCATCTATAAATGAATTCTCATTAACTCTTTACATAATTATTTATTTGTGAAATGAAGCATTTTGCTACAAATAAATACTTTTTTTTTGTCACAAAATCACGTAGAATAACTGAGAGAAATTCAAAAGTATGAAAACCGCAACCATGTATCAGTATGCCAAATTTTTTAAATTTAATGTAAATGTGAATTCATCAGTATCAAACTGATACTGTTTGATTTGAGAAGGCAAAATTGTTTTAAATTTCATTATGCCTGTAAATCTTTTTTGACAAACATAACAATTAGTTTAAGTAGGAAATCCGGAAATCCGGCACGCGGAAAATGGAAACAAAATAACAAGCGTATATTTAGAGATTACAAGTAAGGAATGAGAACAGGATATGGTAGGGTTGTTATGTCCTGCTTGCGATACACGCTTTTTTCAGAAAATTGTCAGCTGTCTTGGTTGCAGTTTCTTTTTTTCCCTTTCTCGCCAAATAGAGAAAAGCTTTATTAGCTGGAAACATTTGACAACAGAATTTATATGTAAAATCAGTAAAAGAATATTTGAAGCTCAAAGTTTTCTAGTATTATATCATCGCTTTAAAAATTGTGTGCTAATTAAATAATCATGAAAAACAGAGAAAAAATGGATGATTGTTTGGAAAAAAAAAAAAAAACAACAACAAACAAAAAAGAGATTCTTTCTTAATTGTGTTAATGGCTTATCTTTGCGTGTTTTATTATATCAGACATTCTCAGGTGAAAACCAATAACGATCAAATCCAACAGTTTCAACAAAACTTCCCAATGATAACTTCTCGTTCTTTCTAATCCTCAAATTTTGTAGTCAATTTCTATGGAAAAAAAATAGCATTTCCACCATTTAAATGAACAAAATAAGATGAAAATTCCAATGATCTTTTAAGAAAAATATGAAGATATGTGCTTTTTAAACTATTTCATTAAAGGATATTTTTTGTTGAAAATGGGCGATAATATTAAAATCATAGACTTCTTTAATTCAAAAAGCATTTTAAAAAAGTGCTTAATTTGCGTTTTAAGATAACGTATATGCAAATATACGAAATAATCTATTTAAGATTAAAGTTTCCTAGCAGCTATTTCTAAATAATATTCAAATAACCTGAATAAGAAGGCTTTAAAAATTTATCTGAAGCAATAAGATCAGTAAAATAGCAGAGTGTGGTTGACATGAGGAAGGGTAAAGCACTATCATTTGAGAAAGTAATTTCGAAATTGAAGTTTTTCGAAGCTAAATGCTTCAAATTTTACCAATTTGCGTACATTTTCCGGAAATTATAAGGCAGCAGTTGACCTCGTCGCTAAATTTTGATTCAAAAATGGCGCTTAACGTTCAGCAATCATCGAGAAAATTACTATCATGAGATTAGAAGATTGTTTTAAACTTTAGGAAATATTTGCAGCTTTAGGACCTATTTTTAACATCGGGTGAAAGGATCACGAGATTTGGTTCAATGCGATTATTCCGATATTTCAGTTAGTTAATTTTAGAAATAATTTCGATGACTGCTACATCATAACAATATTGAAAATCTTAAAAGATGTGAAAAAATGTCGTCAACAAAACGTGTAAATTTAACAAATCTTAAAAGGAATGTGAGAGAGGACCTTTATTTCTATTCTGTTTCTAACAACCGTAAAGTAATTATACCATTGTGTAATGATGGTTACAACAATGATTTTCACCTAAACATAGATATGCAAAAAAATTTGGAATAATTTCTGATCGTTTGGAGCTGTTATTCGACCACACAAATCGTGACCTGTGACCTATCGCATCCGTTCTGATAGTGCTTGGAACTCTCCCATCACGTCTTCTTTCGACACAACAAAAAAATTCACATAAATATATGTTTGTAAAAAATATATTGCATCTTTCGTCTATAAATATGTATTCACTTTTTCACTGAAAACAAATTAATTAATGAGCTTATACTCTCTCATCCATTAAGCGTTTTTTTCGTGTTAGATCAGGATTTCATAAAATTTTTCCAATTATTTTTGCAGTTGAAAATAGAATGAGATGCTAAGCATTGATTTTTAAGCCTTAATAATCTTAAACTGTTTGATATGTTCGAAATCTATCCTTTAATTGTAAGATGAAGTAAAGGTTAAGAATTTCAAACAGATCACAGGTAAAAATCATTTTCTGAGTTCATTAATTCCCAAAGAAATGCTTTACTGTGTAAATACTCACTGATTATCAGGCTTGCAAAAGTACACCTACATTGATCCAGTCACTGATTACCAATTTAGAATTTTTTTGTTTATTACAGATCACAAAACACATGATAGAAGACTAGAGAAACCATGTAATCCTTGTATAATAATCAAAAGCGAAAATTATTCATTAATCAAACGGTAGTCGATGACATTATAAAGTACTGCATGACAGGTGACACTGCTGTGAAATTCATAAATCATTCAATAAATTTTGATGGTAATTGCTAAAATCCTGCTTCATTTCCTAATAATTTAGAAAAAACCCCATTAAATTGAAGAGATTATTTGTGCTAATAGAAAGAAAATTACAATATTCATCATTTATTTCAGTTTATCACGATTGTTGTCATTTCTTTGCCGGTTTGATGACATTGAAGCAGTCGTTATGAATAAGCCATTTTCCGTTTACTTTCTTCCAAATTTGCAGGTATGCACCCGATTCTGGCCCACGTGTACCATTTAGATGGTAACTGCCACGTTCAAAAGCCCAGTCACCAGCACCATTTACTTCTTCTGTTATTATCTGGAGATGGTAGGAAATATAGTGATACTGGAAAATCACGGGTTTAGAAAACATTATTCTGAAATCCTGCCGTTTTAAAATTCGGTCAACTTTTTAAGAATTTGTTTTCCACATATGTCTTCCACATTTTTTTGCGGATCGATCAAAATTACTTTCTCCCTTATATTGTCACATTCAAAAAATTTCTGAATTTCTAAATGCCTGAAATAGGATATAATTAATTCCAGGTTGGAAAACTCATGGATCTATTCAAATCACAAATTAAAAAAAGAATATCACCTGACAACTTTTAACACCTTCCGACATATCCTGCTTATAATACAACTCAATTCCTGAAATGTAGACAGAATGTTATTAAAATAAAACTTCGTCACATGTTTTTTCTCAGGAATTCCGCGGATACAGGTAATCTTTATCAGAGATGTTCGAATGCCATCCAACACAAATCCTTTAGTCTGATTTCCGGTTCTTTTATGAAAGTAAAATGAACTACTCACAGCCAAAAATTAAATTTTTGGTTAACAATTCACTTCATTATTTATTTTATTGATGCAAAATTTTCCGAGTTAGTCGGAATTCCTTCTCAAATATTTCACTTCCAAATATTTGAGACTTAACTCTTCCGGACTGGTCAAAAGAAAGTACCTGTTCGTCCTTTAACTGGATCAATGCCATTAGGCATGAAGTAACCTTCCGGATCGTACAATGCTGCAGCACCAGCTGCATCGCCTGAATTGAATGCTTTCATGAATTCTGCCTGGCGTGACTTGATTTCTTGAAATAGAACTGAAATTTAAGTAAGTTTTTTAATTATCTGACAATTTGAAAAAATAAGGTTCTTCATATGATTTATAATAATGTCAGACCTGTCCGAACATTTGCCATGGTTTCAGTCTCAAGTCGTATGCTATTCTAAAAAGTGAGTTTATGATTAAAAAGTTTATGAGTTCATGATTTTTATTTTATTTATTTGATAATGTTGAAAGACACGAAAGATATTCGCACTATAGTCAAAGGATCGTATTATCGGATTGTAGGAAATGTTGCAATTCATTTCTATTGATCAATTAATTCGATTTCTCATTTTAGCTATCCACTAAATTAGTTTGGACTAAAATTTGATTCAAAGGATAGTCTTGGTATGAAATATTAATTAGTAAAAGAAGGCTTATTAAATACTGCTTATTAATCCAATTGAAAATTTAGGTATTTGAAAATGTGCCAGGGAAGGATCAGAGAAAGGAAGTAATATGATAGCTAACGGATATCTATTTTAAACAGAAACTAATGCTTCATCATTGTTTCTGACCTGGCACCTAAAAAATAGATATAATAACGTGTGATAATCACAGAAGCAAGCAGAAAATTCTATTACCCGGGTTCAGGTTATTGAGAATGATGGAACTGAGCGGTATGTCATGGAAGAAGTTCATTGTAATAAAAGGAGAACTAGTCAAAATTATATTACCACATACCACTCATATCGATGATGCTAACGATGATAGGAATGCTTCAGGAATTCTCGAGAAGAAAGCGAGCGAAATGGATGATAACTAAGGAAGCAAAACTAGAAGTTTATTTGAAGTGGTTTGCTTTTGACAGCTTTTCCCCACCTCTTCAACGACAACTACTCATATATTCACTATGGGATAATGAGTCGGATAAAATTGAGCTCTACAGCACAGAAAATGGGGCGGAAGTTGAGCATATCTATCGGCAACAGTAGGTATAACTCATTCTTCGAAGCTTTCAGTAGCTTATCTTGGCTCGGTTCGTTTATTTACGTGGTAAATCTTAGAAAAATAATTATACTTGGTGGTACATCTAAGCAAAAAATTGTTCACTTGTTTACATGCTTGCTCAAAATTCATTATCTCATGATTTGGGCCCCATCAACAACTATGGTGACATATCACTTTGCACAATCTCGTATTCTTGTGCTATCCTCGCCCATAAATGAGGGCTACTTAATCTTTCAATAAATTTTCTCTGCTTTGTTTTCCTAACTTATCAGCAGTCTGTAGCACGTTTAGCTCTACTTTATAACAAAAATTGAGAATTTTATGCAGCAAAATGTTTGGGACTTCAGCTCTAATAATCACTCTTAAACAAGCCTACAAAAGCAGCAATCGATTCTTATGGCTAAATGCTTCTTTGAAAGAAATTTCCAAAAAAAAAAATGAATATTCACTCTGAATCTAAAAGTTGATAAATCTCATAGAATTCATTACAAATACATTGACTTTTTCATGAATATCATTTATTGCAATAATATCTTAATATTAATACAAAAACAAAAACATCTCGATCCAAAGACGCGGAAAAAGTGTCGGATTCGAATATCACCATCTGACACACAGCATACATTAAAAGTTCGTTAAACATAAGAGACATAAAAGGTTCGTTAAATGAAATGAATTAGAAGGAGAAATGCATGCTTTCTCCGGTAGTCATTCTCGGAAGTGTTCAAAATAAGTTGCAAGATATTTTATTTGCTGTTTATAAATAAAAAACAAAAATACGTTATATGTTTAGGAATAAACACTGACATAGCACAGTGACTAACAAACAGTTTACACATTTAATTCCGCTGTTAGTGAAAGAAAAAAAAAAACAACGGATATAATGTCGCTACAAACAAGTGGGAGGACTTCCAAAGGAAGGGTCAAAGGAAGATTCGTATCACAAAATTCTCTTCGGATACAACATTATTAAACTATACTTTTGAATAAAAAAACTAATATCCAATTCATTATCAAAAATGCATTGATTCTAAATTCAAAAAAATCAAAATTAACTGAATTGAAAATTAACTATGCTGTCGTATTTTTACAGCTGGTTTATTATGTATGCTAAATAAACGAAAAGTTAGTTCGATGATTAAAACGACCAAAAATAACCAAAGCGGCACTGAGAGCCAGAACACCTGGACCATACCAAATTTTAATCGAATGTACAGTAGCACTTCGAAAGTAATTTTGAAGACCAACAATGCTAAAAAATGTATATTTTGTGATTTTGGATATCATTTTTTTTCTCTATATGTTTCAAAAATCTTGATAGCTGATCTTGATAATCTTCATATTAAAAATCTTGACAGCTACAGAGAACGAAAAACAAGCCATCATCTCGAAGCTATAACGCCAAACTTGCTTTCAATAAATATCTGCTGTTTTACAAAATGAAACAATTACACAATGACAAACAGCATGATGACTTATCGCAAAAACCAAAGTTAAAAATTAAATTAAATTACCAAAGACAACAGCAGAAGTTCGCTTTTCTAAGGAATAAACGTATGCTGTCATCGAGTATGGTGTATTCATATCGTATTGCCTTCCTCCCACTCCACAAATCTGGTAATGGCGTATTATTTTGATCACTGCACTGGACAGAAAAAGGATGTCAAAAAATCCTAAAATTAGAAAAAATATCGATGGCTCGCCATCCAAACCACCATCCTGAAAAATTCGGATCTAATTTTAAACAGAATTTTTGAACAAACCGTTTAAAATTATTCCAAGTGCAGTGAAATCATGAATTAGAAACAAAAACTAACCAGATAAACAACTAGAAAGACAAGGGCGAGCAATAGCAATAACCAAACAAACAGCGCTTTGTGTCCCGTAGTCATATAATCCGTCGAAGACCACAGATTCATAAAAACGAACTTATAATCGAATACAACGCATTAAAATCTGAAAAATGGAAGGTAAGCCCAGGGATCCTAATAAGATAAAATTTTGTTATATATTCCTAACAAAACGGCATGAATAATAAAATGATAATCGTTGGCCAAAGATGATTTTTTTGAAGACAGCACTATGATTTACCGATTTAAGAAAATTCGTAAAAACCTTTTTTCTGCACTCAGATCTAAATATTTAAACATGAATATGCACCAGTTTAATAAGGTCCTTCAAAAAAATGGTAAGGTGTAAATTTCTTTAATTGACTGCATCGAACTGATTGCGTTACAACAAAAGGAAGCTGCAAGGAAAATGGTACTTCGCTGAAATTCAGTGGTAATACCTAAAAACCTGAACTCTGAATGACCTTTAACTTATGTTGTGCTCTTGAAGTTGATAAGTCTAGCTATAATAACTCCAGAACATACTATCAAATTCGGAGAAAGTCTTTGCCAGCATGACGCAATCCACAGTATTTTGTGATGGTACAACATTGAGACTGTATTAAGCAAGTTGTTGTGAAAAAAAAAAGAAAACCTTAAAATTAGTAAGAATATAGAACCAAAATGTACTTTTTGTAGTCGGGGAGAGTGTAGCGGTTCTTAAAATGAACTAATGTCTGTAATTGATTTAAGAATGAAACGAAATTTAAACATAACGAACAGAACGCTGACACCCTTGTACAGCTAAATTGCATAGAATGAATTATTTGCAAATAATGGACCTAGATCAGCATAATAAAAAGTAACATAATAGAGCAGCTCTGCTCTTACACTAAGTAAGTCATTCATCATTCATTCCTTGTACAAGGAGCATTTACAAATCATCCAGCACAGGTCAATTCGAATGAACAAGTTGAAGATACGAGAAATAACAGATACAAACGAACGATCCATGCAAAAAAAAACTTTCACATATGTAACTTTTGAAATTACTATTTCACACGTACCTTAAGACTTGATGATCGCTCAGATCGGTCATATAATATCCAGAACAGAATTGCTTTCGCCTTCCACATAATATTCTAATACCATTTTTGTTAATCAACCTTAAAACATCTCGCAAACTCTCTATCTCTTGTCACATGGACGGTAAACCATTCCTCAGTAACAGCGGTATATGTGAAAAAATGGAACAGTAGGTAAGGAATGGAGAAAAAGTTAAAGAACAATATTACTTGTTCTTTGAATTCTTTCTACTTCACAGTAATTTGAATTATGAAAAGATGGCATGATGAAAAATGCTGAATTAAATTTGAACATGAAAATGGTTCTTTAGGCATCCAAGCAGTGCATTCAGAAACTGGAAGGTAAAAAAATGTTTGAAAAGAAAAAACATATATGCACGAACATATATGGATATGCATACACTTTAAGCCAAAAAACGATCAAGCTGATACTATGGGATAAGAAGTTAAGTACTACTTTTTAATGTTATGAATTTGCGAACTTTTCACGTCAAGTGAAAGTGAAAGTAACTGAATAATTCCCATGCGCTCAATATTTAGCATATACTAAAAATAACTTGCGTAGAGGAATTAAAGGAATATATATATATATATATATATATATATATATGTAT
>NW_018108237.1:71130-77578 GCF_000183805.2 Loa loa | reverse complement strand
ATATATATATATATATATATATATATATGTATATGAATGGATATTATTCCTAAGAAATTTCGGCATATGACCACTGTGCGTATATTTCATATATTATTTCCTCCTCTACGTGCACAATGTCGTTAATTAAGTCGGTTAGGCTTAATTTTTTTAGAAACAATTTAGTTTTTTGAAACAATTTTCACTTTTTTTCTTTTCCTTCTCTTTTTTTTTAAATAGGGAAGCAAAATAGTAAGATGCAAACGAATAAAAGTAATAGTGACAAACACGTTATCTAATTTACTGCCTCCGAAATAAAAGGATAATTCTTAAAGATCTGCTTAAGACATAAAGATGGATGAATTCTAAGCACTCGCAAGGACTAATAATTTCCAGTTACCCATCATCACTCACAAATAAATGACGGAGAGGTAGAGACTTTATTCATTAATTTCGAAACAGCTTCACACTTTTTTTTTGGGTGATATGAACAGCATGTTAGACAGTTCCAGGATTTCGTAAACTCGTAATGCAAAAGACATTTGAAAAACAAGGGATGACTGAAACTAAGAGTTATGTGGGTGAATAACTGCATATTCCCATCTCTTCAGATAACTTTTATTGATCGAGACTTCGGTAGCAGACAAACTGCTCGGAGATGCTGATGAAGCATCTGATCGGTGCAGATGCAGGGTTGTATATTTTAGGTCCATTTGTACGTCTTTTATAAAAGCTCCATCCGAAAGGGGACGTTCATATTTGTGTGGAACTTCTGCCACTATCTGGAAATAGCTCAGACCTATTTACTATCACATTTTAACTAAAGGTAACTTAAGCGCAAACAAGGAGATTTTAAGGAGGAAAGCTTCACTGATAATTCGAAAATTAAAAGCATGCTGTCAAATCACAATGGGAGTTAAAAAACCATATAAAATCAAAGAATATGTACTTAAAAGGAACAGACGGTTGACTTCGACCAACTTCACTTTAAGCTGAATATATATAGGCGGACAAACTGTAAGAATACAAAGTTTCCGCAGCAAATTAAAAATCAAAATGAGTGTTACGGACAACTGAAAATCTGTGCTAAAGTTCAAATTATGAAATACTGGAACAAAAGTGAAATTAAGGATTAGAAGTGACTGCAATTGTAATATTCTTGAAAAGGGTAAGATTTACAACTTTTCGAAAGAGCCTTTCGTGATTTCTGAAGATAATGAACTAATCTTGGATTCATTATTTCCACTCGAACTCTTTTCTTTGAGTGATACCCGCAACTATGACCTTCAAAAATGAAAGAAAAGCTAAGATGATTCACGAATGTAAAAGAATCCGTCCATACCTCGATTTTTTCTGATGTCTTCTCAGAAAAAATCGAATACACTTTTATTCTCGGAATTCTGCGCATAAATTTATGAGAACACGCCATATGTAAAGTAAAAATTAACAAGTGAAATAACTTACCGACTAGAACTACATAAAGCATTTAGCTCCAAAATTATCCAAACCAACAATTTGACGTTTCCATTGAATTTTTAGTGGTAAACGAAAAACTCCAAAATATATTTGTTATCATTCGTTGGCAGTAAATTCAATTTATTTCTTTGATTGAAGTAAAGAAAATTTCGAATTTGAGCAATTCTGATATCATTCTCTCTCTCTTTCGCTAAGAATTATACTTTAAGACTGAATGCATACATCCTTTTTTCTACGGATTTTCCAAATCATTTCGTACTTTTCGAACACTTTTGGTAGCCGAATATAACACCATCGAACAACCGATACCCAGGGAACTTGTTGTGCTTCAATCAAAGAAATAAATTGAATTTATTGCCAACGAATGATAAACAAATAACAAATATATTCTGATAACGACTTGAACTATTTATTAATGTTGTTGGATCAATTCTATTCTGTTTTACTTCTGAAACTGAAAACTTAATTGATAAACTAATGTATGCGACTATTCAAATTTTAAATCTGTCATATTGCTGTAAAATCTGTTTTCGATGAACACAATATAAGTAAAGTTGATAACTGAAGAACATGCACGTGAATGTTTCAACCTCCTACTGCTAATATTGTACTTTAAATTTGAATATTTGGTTTCAGTAGTCCACACTCTTGGACAATTTCTTTAAAATAGTGTTAAGTTATTGAACAGAAAATTTCTGTCCTAACCATCCCATCCTGCAAGATCATCAGCTTGCTGATTTCTCTGAAGAGGTCAACCTACTTTGTGACCTGAAAAGGATCTTTTCCTCTCCCTACATAAATTTCAAAATTTTGAAACGTTTCAATAAAATTTTTGGAAAGTAATGACAAATTAAGGATTCAGTCCGAACAGATATCCTCCATTGTTTATTTTTTTTTTTTTTGACAAATATTTTTTTCTAATAAATCTATCTCGAGAAGATTTTGATTTCTCTCAAGACTAAAATAATTCCGGATTTTCTAGTAAATTAAGAATTCCACTGTCTCAAATATATCTTGAGTCTTTATTTACATTTCGCTGGGTACTCCACTAGAAATCATCACTAAATGTTTTACATACACCATTTCAAGGTCCAAAACTACCGGCTCGTTGTCGCATCTTGCGTTTTTCGCATGTTCAGTGTATAGATCAGCTACCTTCATCCTCAAACTTTTCATTTAAAGATATAAAACAAAAAAAAAAATTCACTAACATTAAATTCTCTTACAGCAAATTCTCTATGAGATGAGAAAAAGCTCAAGCGAATTTCAAAGCACTCACTGCTACTAGATATATAAGATCATCCTTCAGCTAACGTATAGTTCAAATTCGCTAAAAAAGAGGCATTAATACTTCATTTTCATTCGAATCAAATTCCTTGATTAATTGATGCAAGATCCTAAATCCCAGCTTTTTCACACAAACTATAGCAGCACTTTATACAAATTTGTTATTATATCCTAAATATACGGTCTTTTTTAAAGCTGAGAATAAGAACATCGAAATCAGTCCAATCCCAGTCTAAGAAACATGACTTTACGGAGCTAATCAAAAGAAAAAGACCGACATGCAGAAGTGGACTAATAACTGCAATCCTGAACACAACCCATTTGAGCACATCATCCAAAACACCCGATTTTTCCTCGTATTGATTCCGTCCCACTTTCGTGTCTGTTAAAAAATATTAACAACTGCTAGGAGAGAAAGAACTTAATCAATCAAAGCCAAAAAAAAATCCTATATAAATCACCGTTACTACTACCAACTTCAATTTGAGCTCACAATTGTTTCACTTTCTGAGCATAGAATTTTAAGGTAAATTTTACCTTTTTATGTTCATTGATGGATCAATCACACCATTAATAGCCGGTAGTTTAAAGATTAACTGTTGAGGGAAATGTGAGCCCGAAAATCCAGGATCTGTTGTGGATAGTTTACGTCCAAAGGATCTGATGCTACAAAAAGTGAACCACGAGAAATGAATCTGACATTTTTTCTCTAATCAAAGGATCTTTTGCATACAGTGTAGTCATGACTTTAAAGAATGGTTTTTTAATAACTTGCTATTTTTAAAAAAAACTAAACATTAATACTTTCTTCACTTTTTTATGAATTGAGAAATATGGAGAAGAGAATTATAATAACGCAATTGTTTTCCTTTGTTCAATTCAAAACCACGGTTCTACTTTAGATAACCAAACGGATGATTAGTTTCACCTTGTAGCATCAGGAAATGCGCGTTGTCTATGTGTATGAAATCGTATTCGAGATGTGCCTGACTTCCAAAAGATCGTGCAGAAACATCAAATTTAAAAAAATACCTGAAAAAGTTCGTCAAAACAAGAACCTTTTATAAGTAACAAAGCCCGGAATATACTGGTTGCTTTGAAAAGAAATCTATACAGATTGTCAAATTCATATCGAAATTCCAATAATTCTTTAAATTCGTTCAAAATTAAATTCCTCGACTAGTACAAAAAAATGATGTCGAACAATGTGCAAGTGAATTTATGGCCCGTGACAGGTAACATATAACAGCTAATAAGAATCGTCGATTTCAAATTAACGTAAAAACGTATACTATGAAAAAAAAAAAAAATTATGAAAAATGGTCGAGAACCAAAAGACATAGAAATAAAAACCTAATATTCGACTTTGCACTTCCACCGAAACAGACAAATTCTCAATATGAAATTATAATTTCATAACGCTTAGGAGATACCTCTTCTTTCCTAAGAAAAATCTCTCATTCTTTATAACCAAATCTTCCACAGATTCTCCATCTCTAATCGATTCCACATCCTAAGCTACCTAAAAACATTAAGGAAATACTATAAGATGTAGAAAGCAAAACCTTTTCCCTGAAGAAGCAAAGAAATTTAGCTTACAAAGTATTCATCCCTGTATACAGACTTTGCCTAGTTTCACGGAGTTTGCTTGACGAGCTCCATCCGGAAAAATCAATATCTCAAACTAGAAATTGGATCCCATCTCAGATCGCATCAAAAATATTTAATTTTGGCTTTATAAGCGCTATACAGTCTTTCAGTTGGCATCATACTTCAAAAATAAGATCTCACATTCATTGCCACACTGCTAAAGGAAAATGTCATCCGAAATAAGCATAGCGCGGTCAAAACATTAAGATTTTACATACAGCGATGACAGACCCAAGGAAGAGTCCAAGTCATCGAACGTCACTCGCAATATTCACTTTATCATAAATTCTCCAGTCTTACGAAATATTTTAAGTATACGAAGTAGTAAAATGGGGAAACTGACATGCAGATGTACGCTACATGTTAAAGACAGGTCAAAATATGAAAAATACACCAACAAAGAAGCGATCAACTACTGTATCTCACCCGTCTCTCGCAAGTTCTGGAAATTCAAGCCGTCCAGAGACGAACTCATACAAATCCGCACGAAATTTTGATTTTGCAAAAATTTTTCCTTTTCAATTAAAAATTAAAAATTCATTTTTCAAAATTCATTTCGTTTCTTTTAATCCTACGATTAAATATGTCTAAAGATTAAACAGGAAACATAAATTTCAATTTCATACGGGCATATATCGGTTTATAAATCTGCGAATATAAAATTCATCCTAAACTAATATTTAAACTGTTACGATGAACTAAGAAAAGGAGAAAGAAAAATCCTAGTGGATATTTGATGCTACCACAAAGCTTAAGTCCTTCTGTACTTCAATTTCGTTGACAGTCTTGCGAGCGGAATTATGATAACCCATTATCTCCTCAAGTTCATTTTAATAACTGAATACATAGGGAAACTCATGAGACAATATTTCTTCAGTTAGGAATTGACACATCAGATTGTACTGATGCCGCTCGTAATTCAATGGATAACACCTTCTACTGACGAAGTAGGCTCAGTGAAATTAACAATTAATATATCTTTTTAAATGACCGGAAAATCGGTGAGAATAGCAGCTGTTTAACATGCACTGTGATCAATCCCTGCTTATCCCATTGCTAATTGTCAACTCAATGTTATAAACGTAACCAAAACGGCAGAGCACTCTTTTTTTTGCTTCCAGCACACTTACTACGACTGCTGAGTAAGTCCCGAAAGTCTGCTACCGAAAGAATAAACATCCTGCTTACTGAAACATGTGGTTTCCAAACAAGCTTACTGTAGCAAACTTATGAAGACTAATCAACAGACTTATTAGCCACAGAAAACATGCTTACAGACAGTTAATGGAAAGCAGTAGGCAGGACTTCAATTTGACAAGACTGTTCCACACAAAATCCAGAGTTTAAAAAAAAGGAAGCTTGAAAAGATTTGATCCCGCAAGTGTAATAAAATTAGCGTGAACAAACCGGAAGAAGGACAATCTAAATAACCCATCAAAAAACAGTTAACGCTCCCTTCCGTTGATGAAAAAGGTTTGGATTTAGGAAATCAAGAAGAATAAGCTGGATCAGAGAAGGAACATTTTCATCTTTTCTCCATTCCACTACTACTCTCTCGCTTTGTCCACCAAAAAATTTACACATTTTACTTGCTATAAAGCTTCATTTCTCCCTTTATGCTTTTGATGCTTTTAACAATGTTAAATGTAATTTCCTATTCTTTTAAATGAATAGTTCATTAGTGTGAAGATAAGGCCAAATGTTAGTTCCCTGTTTATTTGATCACATAGAGGTTCATGTTTACCTTTCCTATATTAGAAGATATTAATTTCTGGGATTATATGTGGTACAGAAGGATAGGAGATATCATCAGGTCGCGCAGCTATGGTGTCACGACTAAATGAACTTCCTTGGAAGTTCGGAATGTTTGTCTAGTGCAGGTGTTGGCAATAAATTTTTCCAGGAGGTTACATGAAAAATTGGAATGGTTTTCGAGAGCCTGACTAATATACTTAACTCAGTTCTATCCAATACCGTATCCGTCGTATACGTATATGTATATATATATATATATATATATATATATATATATATATATATATATATATATATATAT
>NW_018108237.1:46995-70779 GCF_000183805.2 Loa loa | reverse complement strand
GGGAGGAGGAGGGGGGAGGTAACGGCACGCTTTTTCCGCAGCTTCATCGACATGGAAAATTTGCTGGGGGCCACTGGGGGCCACCAGATACCCAGGTCAGGTCCATTTCCACCACACACTTCCTTCAACAATTATCGCCGTGTCCGTTTTTTCTCTATGCATATCCGATTTCGCGGTTGGCCAATGCCATAGTCCCACTCGCCGTTTTTTTTCCAGTTTGAAATGCTGTGTTTGGCGGGAGGGGTCAACGCATTTTAAGGCTAAATTAGTGGCTGCGACATCACACTGGTTACATGCTGGTCAACTCAATACGATCAGTTTGCTAGTTCGAGTCATCTCAGATAGATGATAGCTTTCTGTTCTGGGAAGCGATGAATTAATGATATATGAAAATAAGTTTTATTGACCCATCATCAGTAAACTTATTCTATTAAAAAAAATGTCGATGATGAAGTGACGCATTGACCTCCTTCGTTAAGGTTAACCTCCTTTGCTTTATTTTCTTTTTTGAAATTCGGATTAGCTATGCAAATAACACAATTTTCAAAGACTATAAAGAAATTTCGAGGTTTAAAGTAGTGATGTCTCATCTCATCTCACTGCATTAAAACTGCTTTTTTGATTGAAACAACGAGGCCCAAGATCCCTAAATGTTCTTCTGATTCAGGTAGACTAATTATTCAAGGATATGGTAAGTGAAAAGGGATAACATTCTTCCACACTTGTGCATGTAATTCTTTATATAAGTGGATAAATTATGCCAATTTTGATCTCATACACTTTAGGTATTGCTGTTGTTAGAGATATAATTTTCGATAAAACTCAAGTTTTGTTTTTCTTACCGTAATTTGGTTTAGAATAGCTGAACAGGGACGTTGGTCACTCTGATTAATAAAGCTTGTGCTTCAATTTTGTCAGTCTTAATCGAATTAAACTAATGGTGCAATTTAGATGACTGGTTTTGGGAAATATAGTTGGAATCTAATGTTAAATGGTTTTGTAAAATCAAGCTGAGTGAATATCCCAGTTTATAAGAGCAAAGGTCAAGGTGCCATATTACAAGCACAGTTTCACGATCAGAGATCGTTAAGCAAAGGTTCTCAAAAGATTCCTTAGATCGGTAGTTGGTTGTGATAACTTCAGAGACCCAGCCAAAGTCTGTCCAATATGAATCAATTAGTGCAAAAAAATATGAGGAATGAAAATTGTAAGCTGCTGTTGACTCGTGATTTACTTACCAATTCATATAGTAAAAAAAATGGTTCTGCAAAATGGAAAATCCTTCGAAAAGTGCTGTCGGGATTGTTTTATATTATGTTGAGCAACATGTAATGAGGAAGGTATTTACTTCTAGTTTTTATGGAGTATCTGCTGGATTCCTATTTGTTTCGTTATCTTCCATTCACGATATGCCGAAATACGAAGAAAAACATCACATCAGTGGTGATGAAAATCATTGCAGTTAGCATTTATTTATTCCTTGTGTTACCTCATGTTTATGCTTTATTTTAGATTTATGAGTTTTTAGAGGTTTCATTTTAAAAACTTAACTTAAAGAATCCAACATTGCTTTCAATTAATGTTTATAGTTTTTAATCATGCAGTAGGTCTTGACTTTTAATATACAAAATTTAATTCTCTTATACTGTTTTTATAGGTGATATTTGCTGACTAGTCTCCATGGTTTTTAAATTTGCATAAATGTGGATACGGGTTCGATTCTTATTTTATTTGTGAACGTTTTTAGTAGATACTGTTTCTATGAGAAGGAAAAATTCCTTACACTTTTGATTTTTCTTATTTTCCAAGATGTTCACAGGTGGCAGATTGGTTGTGTAAGACTCGAGAACTACAGCCGTTGGTGGAAAATCACCCAACGTTGGTTGTGTCAGATTTTGTATATTCAGTGCTTTGGTTGTTGTCACTTTTCTGTGGTAACATTTTAATATATAGTTCCCTTAAATAATTGAGAACCATGTTCGAAAAAAATTGAGAATTTGTGGGAAAAATAGCTTTATGAACATTAATGGTTTAGTCGTTTTCTTAAGTTGGCTACTTTCTTTATACCCGTATTCCTTGTTATTCTGATTGAATATATGTTTTAATCAGCTGAATTGAAGGTTCAGTAACACTTCAGTCAAATCGTTCTTCGAAATTTTAAGCTCTTCGTTGCGGTTCACGTTACGTGTATACATGGGTTGGCGTTTATTTATTAGCCTTCTTTACTGAAAGTATAAAGTTTGTCGATGAAAGCATGAACGTTGTATTCTATAGCCAAACAATGTTAACATTCATGGGAATGCGCACTCCGCTTTATTTATTATGTGGTATCTACCACACATTGTTCTACACTTCCTATGTCATAGTGAAAAGGTGATCGTCATGTTTCTTTTGTTATTCAAAAACTTCTGCTGTCTAATTTTAAAATATTCAAATATACCGATTACACTGCAGTATGAATTTGTTTCCTCAGTTTAGTGCGCAATGTTTTACAGAATTCGTTTGGAATGGTGGGGTGAAGCTGCAGCAAATGGTCTTCTAGTATTCCTGTTGTCGCTGCCCTTACAAGTAATGGGTACAAAGTTGCTTTGGTGGCAGTGGTATGATGGTGACCCACGTCTCATAAATACGTAAGCATATAAATATTTGTATTTTTTAAATAGAAATTTCAAATTTTCCATTACATTTAGTCATCAAAAGCATTTTGAAGAGTAGCAACAAAACATTGGCGATTTGAGAGAAGAGTTTTGATGTATATTGCTTATCGATAGTCACTTTTCCAGGTTTTATTCTGTGCCATTAGTTGTGTTAGCGTGGTATGCAATGCTAGGGACATCATTCAGTGTCAGTTTATACTTGTTTCGGAAAGGATTTCTTCACGAAAAATATAACTGGAAAAGGTTGGAGATATTTTTTTATTTTTACTTGTTGACGAGTAGTGCAGTTCATATTTTGATCGTTCAGAAATTTTAATTGTTCTCTAGCAATGTGTTTGTGTTCTTGCATATAACGATGATGAAGGCCCAATGATTTTTCATTCACTGGCAGATATATTACGGATTTGTGACTAATCAGTTAACTTGTATACGAATCAAATGGTTACGGATGTGAAACTGGAATTGTTTTTAACTTCTCAGCGTAACTGTCATAATTTCTAGAAAGTAAAGAGAATTTTCAGATTTTTTACTGAATTATTTTGTGTACTTGGTGCAGCGTTGTTTGCTGTTTGCCTCGCTATATTGCAGTACGTAATTTTCTTCCATATTCTACACGATATTTTCCGGGTAACAATTTTTTTTATGAATTCGTTCTCGCTCATTTGAGCTATAATTTCTCTAGTGCTTAATTACTCGTTTTTAGATCCATTCCATCTTTTCATTGGGACTTTTGCTCATTGTATATGCAACTACAGCATTGAAAGCATTGTTTAATTCTAGAATGGAATATTACTTGCATGATGCAGGTCTGGAATTTACATTACACATTATGTGGATTTCCATTAACATTTTAAGCAGATGAAACTATTGTTCTATACTATAAAAATCACAAAGACTAGAAATTGAAGTTGAGATAATTTTAGGAAAATTTTCCTAGAAGTTCTTATTAATAAGCTAGCTGATCTGGAACAGAAATGTGCATAAATGAAAATTTCATTGAGATTGATCGCATTGTCTTATTATATCATATATTTCAGCAGTAAAAGATCAGTTGGTCGAAGTTCCATTGAATGAAAGACTTATTCATACATTGACTGAACTCTCAGTTGTGGCAATTCATTTTTTGCTTCATATGTTATTGGCGGTGTTTAGTTCCCCTGAGAACATCTTTTCAGAAGGTATGCATCAGGCGATCGGTTCGTGTAATGAAATGGAACAAATTTTTTCACCATTTGGTTTGGTATGGTTTCAATTTACATGTCTCTTATGCATTTATAATTGGTTGTAGTTAATCAACCATCAGGAACGCTGACTTTGCTGATTTTGTCGAATCCCCAATGAATTTCAGTCAGAACGAAGTGCGACTTTTTTGTATTTATATATTTACATATGTTGAAGTTTTATTAAGCTTAATCGAACGACTTTTTGTTTTCAGGTTTTATACCGTAAGAAATATTTCTGTGTAGAAGAACAGCAGCAGAAGCTATTCGATTTTCATTGTATTCCTGGTGGGCAGTTACGGGAAATGGTAGGCAGTGAACCTTTAGAGTACTATACAATCTGTGGCACGAATTTCGAGAATCGAGCGGAATATATTATTTTCATATGGTTCATCTTATTGCGTTTAATAAGCTTGCATCGCAAAAAAGGGTCTTGATTCACTTGATTCGAAATTAGATTACTGGTGAAGTAGTTTAACAAATAAATTATTTGATTAATGTAACGAAGAAGATATCAAGGTGGATTTCTCCCCGACTTTATTGCTAAAATATCTAATTTGCAAACTTTTAATTCCATATCATTCTTTATTTATAGGGTGTATTGTGTCACGGTCCTTTTCATAATCTGTTATATCACACTTTCTTGTGTAGTTGAGGTAATGTTTCATTTTTCTTTAATTCTTTCCTAATTTCAGATTTACTTGCAGTAATGGTTTTGCCTTACTCTGAAATTCCTTGGGTAAAAGCACAGCCTTTGCAGATCAGTAAACCAAAAGGGTATTCTTACACCAAAATTATGCAACATAACGATCACAAGAACGGGTTTACATCACAGAAAGGCTTCAACTTATGTGAAAAAAAATTCAAGAATGATGGGATTGCGCAGCGAACCATGGATGACGTTGAACTTCGGCATCGGTTAAGTGTGCTAAATCGCAATAGTAAAAAATCACGTTTACCCACACCTACTCGTCTTTCGGGCTATATATCAAAGTTATCAGCATGAGCTGCTAAGAAATCACTCGAATATTATCTCTTTGGTAGATTTCGTTTAAACTTGATTTTTCCTGTTTTTCATTAGGAATTTGAAAAACAGTTGGAACTAATTTCCTTCAAAAGGGAAAAACTTGATTTCAATAATGCATGTAGTCTTATATTATAATATCTCTTTTTGTGTTTCTGTATCAATTGCACTTCTCTGGAAAAAAAAGATGAAGTTTTTGAAATCTTATTCGTTCTGGCCCGAATTCGCCTACGACTGTTTTGGTATATTATAGCTTTTGTTCATTCATCCGCTGTACACCATTTCAGGAATATGTGTTGTAACTCCATTTTAACTCTTTCATATGAATATTGCTTTAATCTGATATTATATGGAATATATTTGAACAAGTTTTACTTTCCGATCTGATTTCAGTTATTCTTTATTTGCGCCATAAATGACATTTGTTTGGCTGCATCTCTGTGTCTGTTTTTTGTTTTCGAAGTTAATTCGATAATTTTTGTAATTTGAATAAAGTTCTAGTTTATATTTTTGAGTTTGGTTTAAAGGTTTTTATTACCTTTTTTATCTGAGATTAATAGTTTTGGTTGATTTTTAGCGTCCCTTCTCATAATTTCAATAATCACTTTATTAATAATAATTAGTGATCGCAATTGTAATTCGAAATTTCATTGCAGTTGGCTCTTCAGTTATACGCAGACTTTTAGATCCTTTCAGTCAACATGTTACCGGACATTACTCGAGCAGAATTATGTTCAAAAAACGGTGCAATACTGGTAAGCACTATTTTATATGTAGTACATGTCATAATATGAGGCTGTTAATGCGTGTTGCGTATTTAGAGAAGTGAATGGTCAAAACAATGGTTGAAAAAAACAAAATTAATCAGAAGCTATGGAACTGTTCAATTAAAATGTTAAATGGAAATTCCACTTTCATTCTTTATGAAATCTTTCATTTCACTATTTTTTTCGAATATCTGCGTTTTTTTCTTTAAAACTGACGATAAATCTTCCGTTACACATTAGTTAAGTTTGGCAAATATCGAGCTCGTCTCGTAAATAAGTCCGAAGTGCCTGTAGTCAACATTCTATCTTGGATGATGGGAAAGGAAGTCGTGATAATCGATCGTCTTTTAGAATCTGATTGCAAAGTTTCTTTGGTAGGTCTTATCGTTAACATGAATGTATCTTTTAAAGTTTGGCTATGAAGTTTCATTAATGAGTCTTTTCAGGATTATATTATGTATTTAAAACATGGATGTAAATATTAGAATAATGACGAAGAAGTATACAAACTGACAGGAAAATCCTGTCAGTTTACTGAGTATCCTATTTTATCAAAATAACCTTTAAATTTCGCAGTGTTCCTTTAACTCTAGAGAGAAGTAACTCTGGCATATCACTTTACATTTGTAAGACTTTTAGTAAGAATAAACGTTTTAATTTTCATATATTCAGCCTACAGAGGAAGGGAGAAGCACCTTGTCAGAATTTAAAGATCAAGTACAGGACTGTGAAGAGCAGAATTCTCAAAACAGTTCGGAAATTGGCACTTCACCTTTGAAATATGAATTTTTAACATTGTCGAAACTGCAGGTTGTTGTTTATTCATCTTTTGATGAGAATTTAATTTGTAAATGCATTTTTGAGAACCACTATTCTTGATTCCACCGTTAATACGTGAACTGTTGAAAATGAAAACTACCACATGTATAAACTATCTTCATGTATAAAATTTTTTACTTTTAGATCGTTAGGACTTGCGTAGTCCGTAGAGTTCAAGGCATTGCTTTTTGTTTTACTGTATCTTACATCGATATATTTAATGGATTTCAGACAAAGAATACATCAAAGGTTTTGATCGACGAATGTTATTCTTTTGCAATAAAACAGTTTGCTTTGTCTTCGCTGAAAGCATCAGAAGCTCGTTCACTTGCTGGCAAGTATGTCATGCTTAATTGAGAATAATTCATAATGTGATGTGCTTGCTTATGTCTGTGTTTTCAAGCACACTAAAAAACTTTAATCAGTAAGAAATATTTAATTTAGACTTATCATCGATGGAATCTTATTTAATACGGAAACAGTCCCAGATCCAGTTATTTGGATTTCCTGTGATAGTAGTGATTACCTGCATACATGTTTGTTAGGTATGTGCAGGACAAATGATGGTACTGCGACATACCATGTTAGAACATTGCGTAAGTTATTTGTTAATTTGTTTGTGATGATAGATTATGATGGATACCGACCATACATATGAAAACTCAGCTCACTGAATCACATAAATAGTATACTGAAATATACGGTAGTCCCAGAGTACTTTGTATTATTCTCTATCAGCTAACTAGTCGACATCATTAATCGCTTGAGGAAAATAGTGTATGATAAACTTTTTCAGCATTAAATTACACAGGTGCCGTCAAGTTTTTGGAGGATTACATGGAACGCTTCTATGATTCCTACAGGGTCAGTTTGGCTTTATTTTCAGAGCATTAAAGATATGAATCAGTGAGCGATATTTTCAGAATCTATCAAAGTTTTATTGTTTTTGTTTTTCGCTTCTCGAGTGATTTTTTCACTGCTGCCATCACAGTTGCTGACTCTGTAATCATTGATATATTTTCTACGTAACCATTGATGTAACCATAGTAGTAACTATTCTTTACAAAGAGCAATGATATATTTTGAACAACTTTATTTCGTACCAATTAAATTTTGCATAGGTTCAGGCCTCTCCAGACACAGCTTATTGTACATATGATGTTATCCCGAAAACAGTTACTACCGATCGAGACAACCAAAACAGAGTGTCGGGATTTGTAGAACTTCATGTATCATGGACACTTGCAAATATAAATCGTTTTTCTGATGGAATACTTTCCAAACCTATTCCGTCAGCTTCTGTCGTTGCTGTATGCTTTAGTTTTGATAGCTAAAAAATTTTAGTAATATATAACCTGATTGTTTTATTACCACAATGACGGTTCCGGAACGTTCTTGATAAGCAGAATTGTGAAGCATTTTATATATTTACTAGTCATTAGATGCTTTTATAGATTATTTTTTGTTATAAGGGTGATTTTGTGTTGAAAAATATTAAGTTCATTTACAGAAGATATCACCAGGTTGGCTTGATGTGCGTTTGCCGCAACTTGATCTGGCTGGTGAATTGGAACTGGTGCTAACTCTAGGACGTGCACTGCGAACCGGCAAAAT
Source organism: Loa loa (assembly GCF_000183805.2). NCBI lineage: Eukaryota > Metazoa > Nematoda > Chromadorea > Rhabditida > Onchocercidae > Loa > Loa loa. Next base: position 62,678 of record NW_018108237.1, on the reverse strand, counting down.
GACTTGGCCAAATGTGGGTTTTGATCGAATGCATGAGGATGAGAAGCTTATAAACTCTGCGTTACAATCTCTACTTAATCAAACTTCGACTTTTTCCAGAAGTATGTTAAAATGTCTGATTTGTGCAGGAAAAAATTCTCTTGGGCAAGGAATTTATTGAATTTGGTAGAAAGCGGTGGTATGGATGGATTTGATTATATCGGAATTGATTTTGAACTTTGCTACTGAACTTGAAATGCTTGAATCTACTTATGATGCCTTGAATTGCCTAAGGAAGAGCTGAATGTTTCGTTTGTAGATAAAAATTTGGAAGAAAATGTTCCATTGGATGTGCCTCATGATTTCACAGAAGAACTGTGGCTTATACTGCATTATTGCCATTCAAATCAAGATCTCATAAAAGCCTTAAGATATGTTTTTGATGCTTTGAAAGCAGGATATAAGAATACCTTGGTTAGTTTTTTTTTCTCTCTCTTCTTTCTCTCTTCGTTCTTCTTGGCAATTAACCTACATAAGCGAGACGTTGGTTATATCTGCAAATCCTTCTAAACATATGAAGAAAATGAGGAATTCGTATTAGTTTTAGATACTTACAAATAATAGGTGTACGATGGCACGTTTATTGCGCGATGCATGTGCCAACGACTTGTTGTTACCGCGTTTAGAGGGTCTTACACCAATACAAATTTATTTGGAAATGGGTCTGGAGCGGTTGCGAAGAGCTTGCATGGATGAATTTTTAAATAGAGGTTACTCTTTGTACTTTTCATTCACTGAACCTTTACAATCACTATGGAAATACGATCCTTTCATTAATTTCAATTTTCTCACAGAGTACTTTGGATCTGTTGCTGAAATTGATGCAGTTTTTGATTGCTGCATGGGGAAGGAACCGCAGGATCAGGCCGATGCACTTTTTCTGTTCTATAACAGTCTTTTGATAGTGAATACATGTAAGCAATATCTTCGATTGGATCGTCATCATATAAATATCATTGCAAGGTGAGTTACCTTTTTGGTGAAATGGTTGTAGCTGATGATGTGACACTTAGCGCTATAAATAAAATGGTACCACTGAGATATAATCATGCAGAATGAACCTGCATTTCATTTACTGTTCGGTATTTCTGTCCTAGCAATTTCTCTGTTTAGGCAAGTTCTTGGGCAATACAACAAGCTGAACATATCTCCTACAACTGACGACATAACCGAGAAAATGATAGAACAAATGACTTTTACACCTAATTCCAGGCTGTCATTTACGGACATCTTCAAACCTGTGCATGAAAAGTAAGCTTTCATCTAAAAGCTTCACGAACTTGAAGTACGACTTGTAGAACAAAAAATTTAGCAAAGTTTCTTTTCCTTATCAAAGTTCATTGTTATTTGACTTCTCAGAAAATGTCTTTCATGCTTGAGATCAGACTCAATGGATACGGACATATGAAATATTTCTGATGTTACTTGTCTTTGAAGATATGTTTTTATTTGAGTGGGAAAATGTGAAAAATACACAAAACAAAAATTTATTGCATATGAAACTACTGCTTCAACATATCACTAATTTAAGACGTAAAATTTTTTTCCAGTAGATTTCCGAAAGTTTGGAAATCAGAAGTTACAGTTGAAACAACTAATAAACAAGGTTGGATAGCGCGCTGCATGATTTTATGCTTACGTACTTGCTGGTTACCGTTCATCAAAAAAACTGAAACTAATGATGTTGCATCCGAGAAACAAGGTCCTGATGTGAAAAGCAGTGTCGTAGAACTCGATAGTTCACAGGTTTTTTTTTCAATAATTTTGACCCCAATGATACAATAAAGTTCCCAAAGTCGCCTGCCTAGTCAGTTCAGCACGTATATAACAAAGCATGCTTTACTGTGCACCAGCTTGAAAACGGGTAGCACTCCTGGTTATCAATTCCTTTGTCCATTCCTAATGAAACTCGAATCACCTTGTGTTTCCCTGCTAACATAAAGCAATCCTTGTTCTCAGAGCTGTATTTTTTTCCCTTTCCCTAGATACCACCACCTAATATTTCGTCTATGAAGTTTTCCCGTCGTATTTTGTTCATATCGTCCTTTTCGACACGTCGTTTTTGAAAATTAATTGATTCTAGCGTTAATTGAATATTGTCGACTTTAAATTAATTAATATAATATTGGTATTAGCTAATCGCATGATATTTGCATAATATCTGCTAATTTAGTTATATTTAGTATTTTATTTTAGTTATATTTAGTATGCATATTTTTTCCATTTTTCTACCCAATTTTATCTTCGTTTTTTGAACAGTAAAATACTAATTTTTCATCTTGTTATTTTGCTATTTCTTTCAGAAAAATAAGAACCAAACAGTGCTTCAAAGTTCCATTCCAGAAAAAATAATTTTTTGTTCAAGCGACGAAGAAAAATTAAAACTGGATACAGCTCTACGTCATTATGAGATCACTGTTGTTACCGGCAGTTTTATCACACCATTATCAAGATGTTGATAATATTTCAGTCCATTATTGTTATTTAGTTTCTAGGCAGGATTATTGATAAATCTCTGATAAAATAAATCCTTAAATACAGCTCTTTCAAGTTCCACAAACAAAATGATGGAAAAGGTGGATTGCTAAGTTCAGCCAATTTCAAACAAAAAAATAATATATTCAAGCGACGTGATTGATCACTATATCAAATCGTTCTGTTAGTGTTTTGTTTGAGTTATTTGATGACTCTGATGAATTAGCAGTGATGAAGTAGAAGACTGTAAAATTCTAGATTACTGCTTTAATTGTTAATAAACAAATTGGTGTATGCATTACTTCGATATCTCCGTGTAAACGATTTTCATTCACTAATTTCTTCCCTACCGAAATTATATCGTACACTGTATTATTCCTGAGTGACTCAATAAAAACTGAAATCAGTTTTTGTTACTTGGTTGCAGTTATTGATCCACTACGGATATTTTCACATTTTCTGTTCTACAGTTTAACTTCACATCTACTTCATTATTTTTTGTCATTTTTTGTCTAAAAATATAAGAACTTATGTAAAGCTGTTATTTTTGCGAACTTGAGTATACTTTTGCAGAGATATCAATAATTGTATGAAGTATTGCCGCTTAGTCCTTGGAATACTATAAATGTTTAGGTGAAATATGAGTTCCAATTATAACTTGTTATTTTGTCTTCAGGAGTATGAAAGGTCGCGACTGGGATGGGCTGCATGAATACGAAGCACAATTTTTTGGTTTTGTACCGAAAGGATTTACGGATGTTGGTTAGGATTTAACAGATGTCGGTCATAGTGATTTCATTTCGATCGGGATTTAATTGTTGAGAGTTGCTGCAGTATCAAGTGTCCGTAAGAGTGATATAATTTGTAATCATTTGAATGCGGGATACGATTGTTTAAGCATTGGGACACAATTTATCGAAATTTTGAGTAATTCTGTTTTTTCGACAATTTAAAGGCTCCAAAAACCAACTTTATTTCTAGAGCGTTATTTCCACTTTTTCAGTCTATAATTTAATCTTGGAAGAATGGGCAGAAGTTGTTGAGAAGAAAATAATACCCGAATTGCCACTTAATGATGTAAACGGTGAAATGAAACTGCATTTGAAAATGGAACTTGTCAATATGATTGGCAAAAACAATATCCTGAACTCGCTTATGAATAAACTAGAGGTTATTTGATCATTTTATTGAAGATAAGGTAGATTTTGTAGCTGAATATTACTTCTTATTCAAGTCATTAGAAGTCCAGTCAGCATGCTTATCATTGAATTGGAACTCTAATTTTGCGAATTTTTTTCCGCAAAAAACAGTTCTATTTTCAACTAACAAGCAGTGCTTAATCATGAAATTCCAGGCATACACTTTGGAATATGTTTTCCGCATACCTGACGAAGTAACACTCCCTGAAGATAGGCCGAATTTAGAAATGGATAAGGAATGGACCGTAGAATCCGCTGGCAAACGAAAGCAAGAACTTGAACACAATATTATTAAAGTATGTTTTCATCAATCAAAATGTGGATATTGCAGTTGCGAAACTGTAATTTAAGCTTTAACTGTGAAAATTAAATGTAAGAGGAAGAAATTTTGGTATTTCTTCAATTATTTTTGATATTTCCTCAATTATACTCGTTTTTTAGTTACGTTTAGCCAATGAATTGTTTGACAAAGAAATTACAAATAACCTGCGAGCGATTCAGTTGTGGAAAGCCGTGCAAGAGATTAGTGGTGGTAATAATTTCGCGAGTAATGATTTTGCTAAATAAAAGGAATGGTTGCTCTGGAATTTCATGTTTAACAAAAGATTCACTGAAATTTCATAATTAACCGACAAATTACTATCTTTACTCGCCGGAAAAACGTGATATCGGATTTTCATCAATTTTAAATAACCGTTATGCATGGCCTCCTGCAAGAGGATAGTGAAACTGCATTTCCCTATCAGTGACAAACCAGTTGAATTTAATCATCCTCAGTAATTAAACATACACAAACTCAGAAATGTTTGGGATCACGCATTGTACAATAATGAAGTTAGAACGCGTTTTCTCGCTTTATAGTTTCCTTGTGAATGGTTGATTTTAATTATTCGTTAAGAGCAAATTCTATGCAGATAGAGGGAAGGGGATTTGGGATGAGTGATTTCCTTTCCTGAGTCAAACTTGTGAAACAAACAAATCAGTTTTATCTTTTTAATGATTTCATTAGACTGTCGCATCTTCGTCTACCTTTTCCATAAACCTTATGCTTCTGGTACGTTTACACTTATTTTGCTTGTACTTATTTTGATCCTTATGTTCATTTACACTAGCTAATTAAGAGAATATGGTACCTGTACCTTTTGTGGACTAGCATATTGGTTTACCTTTGCTTCTAATTCAGTAATTGGAAAGTCTATAGATCACCTATTTTACACACCTAATTTGTGAGAATTGTTCTCGTGATTTATGCTTTTTTACCGTGGAGTGGAAAATGGAAATAAAACTATAAGTTAGTTCAATCCTCCGAGCTGTACTTTATTTTGATAACATCAAGTTACATGACTAAATCTTGTAGTCTCTGAGGAAAGGTTAGGAAAGAAAACCTTTCATCAAAGGCCACAAGATTTAGTCGTGTAACCTGTATATGAAAGACTATGCCAAAGTGATGTTAAAAGTAAACAGCAGGGAGAGCTATGAGAGCTATCTCAAGCTTTCTCCATAGTTGGCTGGATAGGACAAAAATATGAATGCAGCGAGTATATTGGCTTTCGTTCATGTCTATGTGGCTGCCATAGGACGAACCTAGACACTGCTAAAAAAATCTAGAATAAAGTGCTATCATCGAATGCCCGCTAAAATTCTAAAATCCATAGTGATTGGCAGCCTGATGGACTGATGTACAAAATGTCAGCAATCATAATATAATACGCCATTAATACCATTCACGCTCATCAAGGAATACTCGAAATTAGCTTCTTTGGAATTAGTAAAGTAAGTAATCTGATTATCAATGAATTAGTTAAGTAAGTAATCTGATTATCAATTGATCATAATATTGTCAATTTTAATAATTTAAATGGAAATAAAGATACGGAAGAAATAAACTGACCCTTATTTATAATTTCTTTACTATTTGAAACTGCTTCGTTATCTTGCTAAGCAAAGTTGCTATCACAAAAGCTACTTTGTCGACTTGGTTTCTCAGCGATATAGATTTATTCGGTTAACATTGTTCTTGTACAGTATTACTAGTTAACAACAAAAAAAGGTATAATGTACATGCTACGTGGTAAACTGGTAAGCGGATAGGACAAAGCGTTAAATGAGTTAGGCGATAAGCAAGCAGTATGAACAACCAACAAATTCCTTCTCGTTGTCTTCGATAATAGTTGACTGTCACTTTGGTGATAGGTTACGTCGTGGTTGATACATTCGTCCCGTGTTGCAAGGAATGTTTTCAGCGAAAGGAAAGAATATTGTAGTCGTTGTCCAATGATGGCGGATAAGCGAAGAGGACGTGTAGTTTACTTGATAGTGAAATTTTCAGGAGAGTTTTTGTATGCCCTACCGAGTTATCATGGAGATATGGCTGCCCCTTGGCTAGTCCATTGTGCAGACACGAATAGATACTGAGGTATCTTTGTGATATTCCCACCATTGCTAGCTTATATCCTCTTCATTATCTTAATTTAATTTACAGGATTTTATCATCCTGGTATTGTGGGAATTTCTTATTTGAACGTAACTTTAATTTCGGTGATTTGACAGTTGCAAGGTATATTATTAGAAAGAAAAAGAAAAATCAACGAGCAGTTTTCCACAACAAAGGAATTGAAAAAATAAAAAATTGTTGAAACGTCGTTCAACTCTAGTTCTTTAACAGAGATAATACTAAGCAACAATTTATTCTCTTCTGATGGTAAAAACTACCGTGATTAAATTAATATGAACTGAAAGAAAAAATTGGGCGAGGTACAATTACGAGTTACAAAACAATGCAAAGTTTAACAAATGTAATGAAGAATTCTAATCTCCACTCGGGAAAGTCACTGGTGGAATAATGCACGGAACTCCAGTTTTAGACATTAACGGAGACTATAACTTTCCGCAATTATTTCAAAAGTATTCCAGAATTTTGTTATCAAGTAAAATCAATTGCTTTCCATCTTGGAATTTCATCTAAAAAATAGATTTCGTGTCATCAGAGTAAACTAAATAACTTCTTGTCATAAGGCTGTTCTGCTTAGGCAATACATGATTTGATTCATTCGATCACATTCATGCGAAGAAATAATTCAATGTAACCATCAAAAAGTAACGACCAGACAAACAGCAAATTTGATGATTTTTTCGAACAACAGTGCAGGCACTCGACTCTCTCTATGATTTTGCACCAAATCTAAACAATGAGAAGTTCTTCGACTATAGCTAATTTTATTGTACCAGTGCCATATCGATTTTGAGTGATTTTACATTGTGGAAGATCGTCTCTCAAAGTACATTTCTGTGCTTTCATCGACCTTAAATAAAAGTTTTAGATTCGAAAGTATGTTTTCGAAAATATATAGGAACAGTAAAACTATTTGAAACCCTCCCCAAATATTTTTTTGAAACTGGACGCATGTGACTAAAGAGAAAGAAGCGAGTCAGAGATGGATTTCGTAAGTTAATGCAACTTCCCAATAATTTCGTTCCAAACCAAGAAGGAAATAAAAATCCAATTTCCTAAGAGCGACACATGTCTTTGGTATGATGACTAGAAAAATTCCAAAAAACAACAACAGAAAGTTCATTCCAAAAATCCCCACACCTTGAAAGACTCCATGGAGAACGCATCATTGGGGAAAAATTCGGGTGGCAAACATGAATTTGTCGTAAGATCGATGTAGTCCGGGAAAGCTGCAATGATTAGGGAAGTATATTTATCACGCAAAAAACAATATATATGCATTAATAAGAAATTTCACTAATCTGTGATTGTGAAAGAATGATACCTGAATTCACAACATTCAAATCAAGCTCTTTTTCTGCTTCAGCCAGTACTTGTCCGGGTGGTGTAAGTACGAATGATTCAATGGAATTCAAGAACGAGCTAGATATCGCCATATCAACGTCTTCCATGTAATCGTCTTCCATGTAACCACCAACGTCTTCCATGTAATCTTCATTCAATTTAATTGGAAAGCTTGATGAATTCAGTGAAATGGTCTCCTGAGAAGATGGAACTGGAATCTGAGATTTCTCCGTCGATTTACATTTTGCTAGAAGTTTTTTGATGCATTTAAATAATTTAAACAGAAACATATCATCTAAATATGAAAAAATTTATAAAACAGAAATTTCTAGTACAAAGGATGTTTTATTATGAAAATTTCATAAATAAAAGATTCATTACACACAAAAATATTTCCAGTGCTTTAAGTGACGAAACGTTCATCCAAATTCCATTATACTGTTGCAAATAACATCTGCTCTAATAACCAAGAAGCTTATGAATAATTATTAAAATGTTGAGAACAACTTCCAGCAAATACAGAGTTAGGACAAAGTATGGCAATCACACTGAACTTACCCATCATCAGCGTACTACTACTGATTTCGATTTTGCATCAAGTTTTTTCTACTAGCGAAATAAAGAATAACTTCGTGATCGACTCTAACCCGCATATTCTCTGGTAATTCTCTCAAAACCTAGTCAAGCAATAAAGTCTTCATCAAAACTTTCACAACAGCTTCACTATTCTTGTTTTGTCAGAGTGCTATAAACTTAAATCACTGAAGAAAAAAAACAAATCTTAAATCACTAAACAGCACTTTAAAGTTGGGTGTAATGGTTCTACTCATTATCCTGTGAAAGAGTAAAATGTTTCAAAAATATAAAGTCGAGATGAACAGTTTATATATGCATCACGAAGTTCCTTTAGTGTGTTTGTTTAAGAAAATCAAATTACTTTCCGAAGAGGTTATGCTAGATCCAACACGCCAAAAGACGTGGACCTTAACTAAGGGTATATAAAAAATACCTGCATTGGATAGCTTATGACTTCGTTTTCTTTTTCGTGTTTTTATAATATCAAGATTATTAACTGCCGCATTTTCTAAAAATTCCACAACAAGATAATGCCCTCTTTCCCTCGCCACATCCAACGGCATACGTCCGAGCTGGAAAATTCTATAATATTCCAAATATGATAGAGGAAAAACTGCATATCCCAAAATTCCCTTATTATAAACCTACTTGATCACTGATTTCACTGTTTGCGCCAAATGACAGTAATAAATTAACCATATCCAAATGACCTTCGCGGGCAGCCAGATATAAGGGCGTTTCTCCCTAAATTTTAAAATATAAAGAATAATAAATTTTAAAAAAGCAGTACATCACGCAACTTGGACGGGTACAGCAGTCGATTATATAAATAGGCTGACTAATGAAATCAAATGACAATGACGAGAACTAAAAAAAACAGTCAACCTTGGTGTCTTCAGTATCCAGCTTAAGACCAAATGCGTACAGCACTGGTAAAAGGTCGACACGTCTGTTAAGTGCAGCATAATGAAGAGCAGTGCGTCCGAAAATATCAGTCAGAGTCGGATCATCCTTTTCGGACAATATATCCCGAGCAAAAATGCAACCATCTGGCTTTGCCTGCTTCTGAAACAGAACCGCTGCAAATGAATAATGCAGATTTTCCCGATGGTATATCGTTTTAAAACTCTTTCACATACCAGAGAAGGACCGAATTGTCGGACACTACTAGAAGTTATAAACATTGATTGTGATAAACCATTTTGTCTGCAAATGAAAAATCAAATAGGTACTATTGGAAATACAAAGAAGTAAAAGTAAAAGACTTGGAAACAGCAGAGCTCTAACATGCATGATTTTGTTTATAATGCACATTATGAATAAAAACAATAAAAACCAATAGGATAACTAGCGAAATGACAAAAAAACAACATACGGAAGCGAAGAAATTAACCGTGGGGCGGAAGTATTATTTGGTGGTTTTGTTTGTCGATAATACTCGGTGTACATGAAATCAAGGATGCAGCGTGCGCATAGATCAGAGACGTGAGCAAATTTAACAGTTAAAGTAAGTGGTGTTTGTCCCAAGACATTTACAGCCCGTAACTATAAAAATCTATGTTTAATAAACTTTGAAGAAAGTTACGATGGAAAAACAATGAAAAACTAGAAATGACCAACTATCGCAGTAAGAACATATCGAAGCAAAACTCCTCGGCAATGGCAATGAGAATGATAGCGTTACGAAGAACATAATCATATTTGTTGGAAGCGGTAATCCTTTCTTCCAAACATCAAGTTTCGCACATTACCGAGCTCCCGGAAAACGCTCAGTTGGCATGTTTTTACGGATAAGGTGAACACATGAGAGGAGACAAATACCCATGTGCTTAACAAAGATCTGATAATTTCAATTACAAAATATTTACATTGCATCGGTGAGTGCTTAGCAGGAGACGAATAATCTGATCACTGTTTACAACTACAGCATGATGCAAAGCTGTATTGTTATCCGAATCAGAACAATTTACATCCGCTCCCTGAAGTACCAAAAATGACACTGCTTCGACGTCATTACATTTTACTGCTTTTAATAAGTCTGGCCCCAAATGACAATCTTCATCACCATTATCTGCAACAAGCTTACTATGGTATAACAATTAATTCATAAGTATCCAAGCTTTTAATATGCATTTCAAGTTTTTTTTTCAGTTCTGGATCTAAATCTAAATATAAGAACTGAATAAAAAATAACAAAGTTCATCTAGCAAGCAGTAAGTATTTTGGAAATAAAGGTAAAACAGAGGAAAGGTAAACAGAAAGTATTTCGAGAATACAGAGCCATATGAAAGATCAAAGAAGCATACCACTGAAGTAAGCATCTAGACTGGCCAGTATCTTTCTTTCACTGCTTTTTTGCCAGCTGGTAATGATTCATAAACTAGAAAAGACATAAAAAAGACATATTTATTCAGAAAAGATATAAAAAAGACATATTTATTCGTAATAGAGTTAAAATTATGTAAAATCTCTAAATACTAACAAAATCTCAAACATTAGAAACTAACATCTTTCGGTTGTTCTCGCCTACAAGAAGCTGAACTTGAGAAAAGCTTAGAAAGTGGCGGTAATCCATCCTTTCGATAAGAATTCTTATTTGGGAAGTAGTCTTCAGTGGATGGTAATGTTGACCAACTGGTGACATTACTTTGCAAAGAAGCTAAAAACAATCAAGTACTCTGGTAACAAGTTCCTGAACAATAAATTTGCATAAAGTATGGAATGTATGGAATGTAGTTTATCATTGAACTATTAATAAAATCTCAGATCACATTATTTGCATAAAAAGGATAGCAAAATCTGTCATGAAGATGAATAATAAAATGAATAGTCTGTAGTTCTAGCTTTAACTAATCGATTTTTGCATTATCTTATTTTGTATTGAAAACAATCCTTTATACAGCAGCTGAAGGGAAAAGCTTGCAAAAAGTTCTTTTGGCATAAACATGATTTCAACCAGTAAATATCAAACTTTATTTCAACAAGAAAATTTTAAGTGATAGGTAGAAAATACTAAGCCTCCATTAAATTAGTTATTATAAGCATTCTAGGTACATCTGGGATTCTTTTGTACCAACATTAGCAAGATGGAATTTATAAGGCATAACAAAATATGTAGCAAACAACATTAGAAGCACTAAAAATTATTGCATATCGTCTTACAGTAACCCTTATCCACCGTAAAGCAATGCTACTCAAGTAATGCGGGATTTCGTTTTCGCGACTGCAGAATAACTAGTTTCGAAATTAGTGCCGATCTAAACTTGAAGAAATAAAAAAAGCTCCGAAAAAAAATAGATTCCTTCGAATACACTGACTATAAAAAAAAGAATAAGCGAATCCATTAAGGACCGAGGACCATTATATTATTGAATTGTGTGCCATAATTCAGTTTTTCCTCAATTTATTAACAGTATCTTCATTACTACTAAGTATACATTATATCTAAAAGACAAAAGACACCAATTCTTCTATGCATGACATCATTTGCCAAGCTATCTGCCACTATCTTGGATTATTATACCACATTTGATTACTACTTTCTCCTTGCACATATGACTTCAGCCTTAGTTTTCAGTTCTTTTAGCCATTGTTAACCAGTACAGCCGAGTAATTACAGGCCACATAAATTGATAAGTTGTGCATTACTGATATTGCAGTGACTACTCATAATAATATAATAATGTCTTATATAATAATATCATAATAATGTCTTGCACAGTATTTCATAATTTACCCTCGCAATGAAATCATTTGACTCAAATCATTCCAAATCTTAGATCTCAAATCTTTAGATAAGCATAAATAGTCAAATTCAATTTGAGTTCAAAATAATATGTAAAACTGACGCGGTACTTTCCAAACAGGAGCATGATTTCTGCCAATATTCCGTTTCTCCAACACATCACAAAATCCATAAATTCCGCAGAAACACGATAGTATTACTCCAATGAAGACCAAAAACGTAATGAAGACGGGAAAAACTGGAAGAAAACGGCTTCTATCACTTTCTACGAAAAGTCCTTCAACAGTAACGTCACCCAAGCTTATTCGGTTCTTGGCCTAAAAGATTATTTTACCAATACTTTGAATTCGAACTGAAAAAATTTGATGAAATAGAACTAGTGAGACAATACAAAACTTAAAAATGGAATCTAAAAATAACCTCATCATAGAGAGCAGTATGAAGGTAAGCAACGGCACCAAAAACATCCGTAAAACACGGCAAAACATTTGTCATATTCAAATGGAGACGTCGTTCACAAAACGTCGAATCAATATCCACGTAAAGCAAAACACCTGTTGCATTTCTGAAAATGTTAAGATGAATTTAGCTTTACAGTTTTTCACATTAATATAAGTTAAAAACGATTAGCCAATTGGACTCTGTGAAGATGAACAGTAGCGACAAGTATTCCTAATACAACAGCTGGAAACTGGAAACCATCAATAATCTCAGGATCTATCAAAAGTATCCTATAATATATGGTACTGTTAAGCGTGTTCTGGAAAAGGGAAGAAAATGTATTCTTTATAATTTGGTAAGAATTGAAAGTTTTTAGATAAATGAACATGAAATGCACAGATAATGATTATACATATATATTAAAATCCTTTTTCGAATTAATGCACGCATTGAACTCTATCTGTCCAGACTTCTGTGGAATATGCAAGGTGAAGTTCAGCATGAAAATTTATTCAAATCAAAATAAGTAGGAAAAAATATCTTATTTTACCTTGATATTTCCCACTTCTTTAAATTGATTTCTTGTCCAACTCCATTTTCAAGTGACCACTCATAAATCCGAGTCTTATTGTTATTATCTACAGCCAAATGTACTGGATTGTGTAGCTTCTGAAAATTCGAACTACAACTCAATTAATTTTTCATTAAATCATTTCGAAAATGAAATAAGTCCTTATCACTATTTGTACTAGTATTTTACATCGCGTTGCATCCATAATCTTCTTTACTATAAACCAATTTTTTCCCTGCATACAAATATGTCACTACTACCAACTCACTTGTGCAAGTTTTGCAAGAAGTGAATATATCTTATCAAGAACAGCAGCTGGTGATCCGTCGAAAATGATGCCAACCGTGCTACTCTCCGTTAAATCATGAAGAAGCGTATTTCTGCCACAGTCCATACCGTCATATCCGCATTCTGCCACTGCACATTTTTCATCGCATTTCCCATCCAAATAGTGCAAGGCGCAGTAATCAGAAAGTCTAGATAAAATGCTGTTCGAGAGATCTAACATGAATCAAAACTCAATTAAACTTAGTTCTGCGAGAACATGAGACGAGATTTGTTTGCCACTAAAAAAAATTACAGTAGTGCTGCCGCTTACCTGCATTCTTGTGCACTCAAAACACAATCGAAGCCATCAAAAAAACACTTTTCATTATTACATTCCTCATTACAGGTTCCATCCGAAAAACGCAAGGCACAAAATTCCGGATGTTCTTCACATCCAGCTCTCAAATAGTCATCTCTTTCTGGTACATGTCTTTCACAAACTTCACCGCTAAATCCTAGAGAAGAAAAAAATACAAAAATTGTAAATTACTCAAAAGTAGAATAAAATACATCAAACTTCCTGGTTGCATGATGTATTAGTATGATGATTAACAAGATAAGCAACTGAGAGACATACCATCAGTACAAAAGCAGATATCATCAATACAAGTACCGCCATTTCTACATATATTTCCAAGCTTGCATCTATAAACAAACCGCTATTAATCATTCCGAAGCAAAATGGATAAAAATAGGATATGATAAACCAAATTTCGACTTTTTTTGGTTTTCAAAAATTTTTTCTATAAATGTCTCTTAAAGTACTGGAAGAGAGGCAATGATATATTTCAAAGTGCATTGCAAAAAATACAAGCTAAGATAAACTAGCCTGCAACTATGGCGACAAAATGTTAGAAACAAATAAAAGAGCGATAGCAAAAGCAACACAGCCATACCACAAAACCATAAGTATTCTCAGATTAAATAATCTGGAGATTTTCGTCGCATGGAAATCAAAATTTTTTGAAGATAATGAATAACAGCGTATAGGAGTAAACTAACTTATCGAAGGTGTATTCGCAGTTTTGTCCAAAATATCCCATAGAACAGTGACATACAGCAGATCCGTTTACACTTACACATGTACCTGCATTGCAATAATGAGGAAATGCTTCACAAAGGTCGAGAACTTTTTCGCACTTTTCACCACCATAACCTGTTGAGCACGAACACTGAAATATTCCATTTATGCTTCAAAACTTTCAAAAATAAAAGTTCTTTTAACACTTTTAAACGACATCGAATCGACCTCGCAAATCTTACTTCGTTGTTGTGGACTGAGTCGTGTATAGAGAGCGAGAGAATGGGGAATCAAATATATTTTACGCATTTCGTACTAGATTTGTTGAACTAACTTTAGGAATATGGGCTCTTATCCTACTCATCAGCTTTCAAATAATAAATGTAAACAAATCCGTTCGAGAGAGGAACAGCAAGGAAAAGAGACAAGAAAAGATAAATAAATTCTAAATGCGTTTCTTGTTATACGGTAATTCCAAGCTTATTTTGAACGCAGAATTTGTAAAACTGTCATATAAATAATACTAACTGCACATAAAACATAAATCTTTAAATACTTCAAAAATTAATTTGAGTGTGTAGTGAGCTCAACATGAAGATAGAATATTTTAAATGGGGAGAACAGCGAAAAAGTGTGACATGAATGGATACAGTCCCAATAGCAATTGGCTATGGAAAAGTTTCACAGCTAATGACAAAACCCATAAAATAAGATGAAGCAATCTGCCTAATTGATGAATGAGTTAACGTTCTGTTAAATCACGAAATTAACTTGGTATTAATGAAAACAATTAGGATAAATGAAAAGGAAGCAGCTAACTATAGTTGAGTGAGCTTTATTTGTGGTCTTCACACATACTCCGCCATTTAAGCAACGTTCCATCGGATCGAAACAGCTCGGCACTGCTAGCAAACAATTCAGCAGCGCTAATGCAACATTTATAAGTACCATAATGACAGCGCACTGAAATTATATTTTCAGACATTAATCGTACGTATCGCTTCTTTTGGGGAATATGGTAATCAGACTGGCGTTCTCGCATACTCCCATAACCTATCCGTTTCAAAACAAAATTATTATATTTAGTACTATATATTTCCCACAATCAGTTGGCTCCATACTTAGATACTTGGATTTAGATCCATACTTAGATTAGTGACATTTGTTGGTGTAAATAAGTGTAAGATATTTGAGAATGTAACACCATCATCAAACAGACTGCTTTTCAGTCACTTGTTTTTTTTACATCCGTGGTTTTCCATACATCTCAATTTTGATCTCCCCTCAACTGTAAAATCAATTATTGTTATTGAGACTCCCCATTCCTACCACTGTACTTCGTTCAGCACGGTAAAACCTCAGCATTTCCAGCACCAGTTCATTCTGGTTTATCACTTAAACCTTAAGTCTTAAAGAAAGGCATACTGTATGCATCTTACTATTTCTATCTTTCTCGTTGTCAAGTTAGCCAGCAAAAAAACGGCCAAAGACGT
>NW_018108237.1:24656-46971 GCF_000183805.2 Loa loa | reverse complement strand
CTTTTAGCTGCTGCAGCAAATCTTACATTGAAAGATGAGCTATTTTATCGAGTTGTACCACCGGATCAAAGCTTCACCGAAAATTATGCCGGTTGTTTTCGTTTAATCAGAATTAATTTTGAAGTTTTAAATTCGGTTCTCAGTTCCCACATTTTCAATTGAAACCTTTTGTTTCTACCCTTCGTTTTCAGTTTCCTTTAGTTGAATTTTATCAGAATTTTCATACTCCCATAACCTATCCGTTTCAAAACAAAATTATTATATTTAGTACTATATATTTCCCACAATCAGTTGGCTCCATACTTAGATACTTGGATTTAGATCCATACTTAGATTAGTGACATTTGTTGGTGTAAATAAGTGTAAGATATTTGAGAATGTAACACCATCATCAAACAGACTGCTTTTCAGTCACTTGTTTTTTTACATCCGTGGTTTTCCATACATCTCAATTTTGATCTCCCCTCAACTGTAAAATCAATTATTGTTATTGAGACTCCCCATTCCTACCACTGTACTTCGTTCAGCACGGTAAAACCTCAGCATTTCCAGCACCAGTTCATTCTGGTTTATCACTTAAACCTTAAGTCTTAAAGAAAGGCATACTGTATGCATCTTTACTATTTCTATCTTTCTCGTTGTCAAGTTAGCCAGCAAAAAACGGCCAAAGACGTCAAATGATCAAAAGATTCACCCTGACTCCTTCCACCTCCTAACATCTCCCTATTCGATTCACTTATCGACAGATCAGCGCAAAACACGGCTCCCGGAGTGAAAAAAATCCGCCCTTAATGGTTAGTGCATCTTGTTGTTCCCAGTGGTTGTTTACGGAGTAGCATCGCGGTACTTTCGTGTCAATATAAAGTGGACATATTCAATGTTAAGTAAACAGAGAAGTCTTTAAAGTCAGTCGGTGAAATTATATGCTTCACCAAATTAATCCCTCTCTGTTTTTTTCTTTATTATTATAATTTAATTCATCCATTTCATACGTCCAATAATTTAGCATTGCGGTAGAACTGAAGTTACTCCAAGACAGATAAATGGTATTTTTCATTGCTATATTACTCTTATGATATAATTAATTACTTCTTTTTTTCTTTGAAGTTTTGAGGTTTGCACCATTTCTTCCTTTTCAAGAAAGAGGAGCGGTGTTTGCTGAAAGTTTAGTTAGACAAATCTGCTGAGCTCATACATTTGGCTATTACTAAAATGATAACACAACTGGGTTCCTCTGTCCCATATTTATACGCCTTCTCCATCCATCCCTCATTAATTGCTTTGGCTTTTTGTTAATAAAACACGGTCTAATTTTTATCAAGAACTAATTTGCTTGTTCCTTTGTAAACTGAAAAATTCTAGTTGTAGAATCACCGATGTGTCTCTCCTTTTCTCAAATATTAAATTATTATTAAAGTTTGAGTAGTAGATGTACTATGTTTCCTTTTATATGCTTCAAGAAACTATGCTAAACTTCGTAGTCTACTGGCCTTTTCATGTGTCAGCAATAGGATGCTAATTTACATGCAGTACGGCAACGTTATACTCCCTTTTACTGCAAAATCCAGATATGAATTGTACTGTGATGGGTGCTGAGTGCTGGGCCAGAACGGCCAGCGTATGAACTAAAAATTTGTTTCTTTGTTCATTTTATATATTTCAGCGAGCTTTCAGGTCTTATTTCCTCTGTGTTGTGGTGTTGCCTCAGTCTCAATAAATACTCGTTCTTGGTGCACAGCGCAAATGCAGGAACTCTGCAGTCACAACATACAAAGTAAGCATTTGGTCATCGTTGACTCTTTGATGCTTGTGATTAGGGGATTAGGATTGAATGAATGGCATTATGTTGAAGGAATCGGAAATCATTGATTCCTAAAATCACTCGTGATGAAATTTTAATGAACGGTTCCAGGCTTATTTCGATTTCATCGTTTCATTTTGTGTATTGAAGAACAAGGTTTTTCGAACAGTGCTCAAAATTTACTCTCATAAAATCACTTTTCCTTCTTCCCCCTTCATCTAGTTTTTATTATTCTATTAGATGGTTTTTGTGTTTCGCCATTTTCCGATAAATGGCGAATATGATTTACTGCGTGTTATATAATATTTGCATAGCAGTACTATGACTTTTGCAGCGCATACCTGACATAGGCTAGCAGATAATATGTATTCCAATTACTATCACATTATTGCAAAATTGCTCATGTGAACGACAAATTAAAATTTGATTGTGAAGAATATGCCAAGGGATAAGGTCTAGTTTGTATGTAATAAAAATAGAGAAGCTTGTAGTGGTATTTATGAGTTCAGATGATGAACTTGCTGTGAACTCGAGTTGCAATGATAATAGTACAAAAAGATAAGTTTCTTCTTCGTAATAGAACTATAGTAAAGAAGGGATTCTTTTTTTATTTTACATTATGATCTTCCATTCATTTCTGTGAGGAATATAATCATACAAGTAACATGAGATGGTCAGTGGATGAGGGGTGGTTGGGGTGCCGTGCAGATGTTCCCATTAATGTATCGTTGTTTACGCCTAGAGTTCGAGGTAATAAAAGTTTATTTCGGGATTGATCCCTCTACGAACTCCACGTTTTCCTTACCATGCTCATTTTCCAGCCCATCTTTTTGATCTTTTCAAGTTCACTTTCTACTGGTTTAGATATCTCATCCAATGCACCGTTCAATATAAGGTCCCTGTATACTGCACACCGTGCACCTGTTGATTGCTCATTGTACTCTTCCCTGTAAAAATCACCCATATCTAGATCTGTTTGATCTTATCTTTAAGAATTCGTAAAATACTTTAAGCTCTTCATAAGTAATTGCTTGCAATTGTACGCAAATTAACATAATCAGCAGGCTGTATGTTAATTTTGCTATTAGATTTTAGATTAGAAGTGCATTCACTGATACCAAAATGATCTTGATGTTTATGGTTCATGGTATGTGTGGATTCTGTTGTAAAACTTGCACTGATGGATAATGTTATCTATGTCATATGGAAATGTAAGTAAAGTAAATTCCTGATAATTGTGTCTTTTTTAAGGCAAAGAATGCTAACTGTGCTACTTTACGATCACAAAGAGAGTGGAATCTTTTCACAGAATGAGTAGCATAGAGGATATGACGGCAGTCTTGAGAAAAGTTAAGTTTTCTGCATAAAACACGTTGCTTCTTCTGATAACAACTATTTTACGCCACGCATCGCAGAGTTTGATTAGTTAACCGATCTCTAAGCGGATGCGTGCAGGATGGATGCAATTTTTCTTCCAATTCCTACGAACAAAGGAGAAAAGTTCCAACAATTTTGACACTGCGGGATTTGTGTTCTACAAGGATTCTTACTGAAACTGCTTGCAGTGAAGGTCGATAATCAAAGATCGTGCTGCAACCTTCAATTCCTCCAATTCCCAATATTTCGGCAATGTTAATATTCGCACTAGGTCGTCTAAATCTATATATTTCCATCCCTGCAACTTATCTTTTTCTTCTATTTATAATTTCATATGTATACAAGAATAATTTTTGTTTCACGTTATAAATCATGAATTCGAAAAGTGACAAGTTTGAAAGTTCTGAAAGCATATGGCTTCTGATATTATATTTGTGAATTTTGTTCCAGAAAACTGAGATAATACTCCAGCAGCAGTTAACGATAACAGCATGACTTATTACTTGCCTTCGGACAAGGATTCAGGCCTTTATTTTCTTAATAGTCTTATCACCTACATTATGGCTCTTCCAAATTTGTATCATTCTTGATTAAAAATTGGTAAACTGCTTCATACGATGCAATATGAAATTAATTCGCTATTTTCCCGTCTTACTTTTTAGCCTAGAAGAAATTCATCCTCAACAAATTTTTCTTAAGAGTTTTCTCAATTAACCTGGATAAGGGTTCATCAAGCTCATTTCTCCTAGATGCTTTACGAATAATTTTATACAGACCTTTCTGCAGAGTCAGAACTGGCAACAATCAATAAATGGAACGTAATAAATTCGTGATGAAGTTTACATCGAAAATGGCGGATTCAAGTTCTATAGCAACGGCTTCGATGGCTATATCGACGTTAATCGGTTCTAGTATGCAAAGTAATTCGATTGTTTGACGCATTTTTCTGATATCCTTCTTCAACTCCTGGTAGAACTGATTTTGGAGTGCTAAGGAAAGTGCCTGGAGCAAAGTTATCCTCAAAGCATTGGAAACATGAAATAACAAATGCAGTAGAGTTTGGTAAATTATTAACTGCCTAACTTGTGCAGCTTAATTACTAATTTGCATACGTCTCTTCAATTACCTTGCCTTGCTAATTCCATAATTTTCGTTTCTCTGATAGCTGCAAATCTAAAAATGTCAGGTTCTTCAAAGTACTTGGAAATCCTTCAAGTGACCTGGAGTAGATATCATTTGATACCGACTTACATAACCTATCACATCATGGTGATAATTTAATGTTGTGTGATTAACAGTTGGATTTTCATCGATTAAATGGTGAAAATATTTGGTACTCATATAAAGCATCCATTTTGAATACATTATGGAATATGCATTTGTACCGAATACTGTGAAATCTCTGTAAATATTATCAGATTCAATTATCTGCTAGATTATTTACTTGTAGTTTATTTTGTTGGTCTAAAGGGACGTTTGAGTGCTAGATTAATCAATAGTACTTGTAAGCTTTGGAGTTCAGCTGGCTGTTCCGACGTTCAGCATGTGTCAGTGATCGAAGTCTTCCTTTCTGTTCAACGAATTGCATAAATTCTGCTTCCGGATATGTAATAAGGATGCTAAGACCGACCAAGCCATTTCCGTATTCCGCTGATGTAACAGTGTTGTGCAATGATTCCAGAAATGGATCCATACCACGCATGATAAATGTATGTTCAAAATCGGTTTCTTGTGTTTCATTCAGTATTGCTACAAAAGCTGGGTCTGCTAAGTTAATGAGACTTCGCTAATATATTTTCTATAATTGTATTTAATTCCATGAATTCCATCTGCGTATTGATGAACGAAATGAACACTATTGCTAACTTGGTTTATTTTGTTATCTCACATAATCTTACTTTCCTTGGATATTGCACTTGACTATTTGTCAGCAAAGCAATTTCACGCAGAATTCACCTTCTAGTTTATAATAAATTTATCGAAAATTCGAAATTATTATTCGTTTTTTACTTCAAGATAAAATAAAAAAGACTGCTTAGAAGGACTGAGAAAATGGCAGACTTGTAGAACTTCATTTGGCTTTTCTGTTTATGATCATCAATAATATTTATGAGTGGAATAAATTTTGTAGGTACAAAACAAAAGTTAAGCTTGTCAAAGCATACTGCTCTGGTAGGAGTGCTGCAAGTTTTTCTTCATTTACTCGATTATACTCTATACATAAATTAGTGTATTAAATTTAATGGAATCGAAAGTTCCAAATTATACTCTCTATAGCTGCAGAATTATCAGGATCTTTCGAGGCACCGAAACGTATTGCAATTAATCCGGAAATTTGCATATGCAGTTCATTTTGGCAATTCACAAGCAATGTAGGTTTTTCTCGACAAAAATCTGCTACATTGATTTTAAGTTCACTGGAATGTATTTGGATTTCTTTTGCAGGACGTAAAAGCCTGAGATAAGTAATAAAAATGACTGGAATTCATGTTGGTTTAGAAATAAAAGCATCCGAATGAAATGTTAGCAAATTGTGGGAAAATTAATTTTACCACACAATCCGATTCATAATTATTCATGTAATTTCCTGCATAGGGAATTTACAACATCCTATAACGGTAGTTGTCTGCTTTTTTCCATTTCCCCCTTTGAAAAAAGAAGTGCGAACTTCCATTCTAGTGAATCTTAAAGCGAAAGATTTCTTAGTCTGGAAACCACATCACAACTGAATCAATACTTTTACGGAAGCCTTCAGAAGCCTTTATCATTGTCAGAATACAGTGCCTACAGTTAGGAAACAAGTTGGCGAACTTTAACATACCAAATAAAAAAGCTAAGATGGACAGCCAGAACTTTCAGGAATTTTTTTCACTTACAATTCTATCGAGCGTGGTCCATTGGCAACAATAAATGGTACACGACATTCTTCTTGACGTAACATCTGCGCTGGAATGTTTATTTTGGCATCAAATGTCAAATGAGAAGGCACAAATTTATTTAGCTCTTTTCCTAGAATTGGTTGAAGAGCCATATTTCATTGAAATGGAAGATCCTATTTGTATTTTAAAATCAGTAAAAATGATTGGCCAGCAGTCGTCCCTTCATTTATATCAATTGTTTGGATGCAGCATTTTGCATTGTTACTGAAAATTTGAATTTATTTAAAATTCGCATTAGTCAAATTATAGTTTTGCTATGGAATGGATAAATGAATACTTTACAATTAAATGATGGCGTCAAAACTATTCTATGAGAGGTAATATCGTTTTTCCTCTACTTCATCTTGTCAATTTTGTTCAGGATTTTTTTGGCGACAACTGCGACTTTTGCGATGGATTAGTTTTTTAAACAGTAATTAGTTATATTCTTTATTTGATCTGGAGAAAACATTATGGTGGCTATATTAGTTTCGCTATGAAAATTCATCAGAATGAGTTTCTGTCAAGCTTGTTATGACATGAGAGATACTGCAATTAAAGAAGTCGCTTTAATGATTTTCATGATTTTCCTTTTCTGACTTGAATTTTCGAAATTTCCATTTTCTTCGGCTTTTATTTCTAAAGCAAAGATGATGAGATTCATTTGATTATGGATTCTTCCAATTTCATAGGAATCCCTCTGCATGTCTAGTAAAAACAAAGTGATGCTTTTTCAAGTTGAGTACCACCACCTTTATACCTCTACTGCATTTTGTACAATTCAGTCCAAGTAAAATATTTATGTTTACCGGTCATAAAAATACTTTCTGTAATTTTATATTTAAATGAAACAACAAATACAAGGAAATGAAAGGGGAGAAAAATCATCTACTATTATTTCACGTAAAAATAAAAAGTAAACAGTTGGTAGCAAGAACGAGCTATGGTTGTATTATTAATGACAAAAGTATAACAGAGCTTCCTTTACTTCGCTCTTTTCTTTGCTTAGCTAAACAGCTGTGAATCCATTTACTTTTTCGGAATATATTTTGCCATATTTTGCTGAAAAAAGATGACCTTGCATTGTACAGAAAGTTAGTAAAAGATAAAATGATTAAAATGTCAAATAAATTTGGATTTTTGAAAATTCCTGGCAAATATAAGCCATTTAATTATTGATGGATTGAGGAATTTAAATACAAGAGTGAATGAGAAACAATTATTCACCAAGTTTGTTATTTATTTGAACTACAAACAGTGAGCTTACAGATTTTTCTATTTTGGTAATTTGAAATAGGCAAAATCTACGCCACTAACATGATTGGCCTACGGACATCGTGTTTCTATTGATCGAATGCTCGAAATATTATTTCGGTCTAGTTGATTTGTCGAACACAAACAATGCCAAATATACAGCATTAAATGCAAATTGGCTGAAAGTACTTACATTTGCATATTATGAGATTTCACTTTTTAATTAATTTGGGATTTAAAACAATTAATTTATTGGATTTCAGGTATATGTTCAAAACGGACAATATATTTTGGGTATAAAAGTGGTTGATGGTAAGATCAGTGGGACAGAGAAATGAAATGGATATGCAACTATTGAAAATCTAAAATAGAAAGATAGTTACGGAAAGATGGTCAGCCCATGAAAATTTTTTATTCCCTATCCATATTTAAATCATATTCTCCTCTTGTCCTCAAAGGTTCGGTTGTGATTACTTCATTTAAAAAAAAAAGAAAAAATTGAGGGTCAGCAGTCCAGTTATGGGAGTGGGGAGAAACCACTGCGCAGATAGTAGTTCCTAATAATCACATGAACTGGAAGAATGCAATGGAAGTGACCATACTAGAACTAACTTGTGATAGAAAGGAGTATTATTTACAAATTAATAGCATGGATATTAATCGGATAAAGCAGCAGTTTTGCATGACCATTGGGTAAAGAATTTCAAAAAATCTAAGGGTTTATATGAATTACATTGTTTTGTGTTAGGTTTGCAAATTTTGAAATGTTAACATTAAATTTATGCACTCAAGAAAGCTAACAATAACTATTTGTTAATGATTGAACAGTTTGTTAACTTTTGGAGCACAAACTTCATATTAGTAATTTTGATTATACAGCACCTGAAATAGAGCGCTTGTGCAAGCATTCGTGCTGAGAAGTGAAGCGCCTCCTCATGAACATCAGGCATTCCGAACAGTATTACCAATCGATATATATTCTCTGGTGTATTCAATATTATGCAAATCAATGCAATCGATAACCACCTCCATAGCGTGCGGCTATGCTTAGGCTACAAAGTTTGCAAAATTTATATACAAGCGCTTATATAAAAGCGTATATACTTATATACACTTATATACAAGCGTCATAATAGCTTCTAAGTTTTTTTTTTTTTTCCTACTTATTACTTAGTTAACAAACTGCCGAGTGTTATTTTGTTTAATTTGATAAAATCTGATTAATTACTTGTTGTAAGCTGTTGTTAGTTTGATCGGTCTATATGCATGCTCATTACTTTGATGTCGCGTAGAGGAATCCACTTTTTTATAGAAAACATTTAGTGATACATGTCATTTAGCAGATGGGAACAAAATGATTGTTTGACTTTTTCAATCATTGGCTTTTGCTTTTTAATGAAGACAATGCCTTTCATTATTTTAAAATGAATAAGCATAATTAGACTCACTCGAGTAAGTGTCTGGCTATTTCTGGAATATACACAGGCAATAGTTGGGGGCTCAAAAGTTTGTTCAGATCTTTTTTGCGCTAAAAACCTTTGCATTGCGCCAATGTCACACGATACCATCCTGTAATTATCACCTATACAGTGCTAATAGAAAATTCAGATATCAATACCCTTTATTTTCCTAAATATTTCGGTTTTGCTGTTTTAATACAAATTGAATTTAAAGTCAACCAAGGAATGCGTTGTAGTTTTTCCTTTTTTTAATTAAAAATTAGGCGGTTTGACTACAGAAAAAATGATGTTTGTGATAGAACATTTGCATCCAGACTAATCATGATTTGAATTTAAAACTTATTTTTCGATTTATCAATTTTAGAGTAAAAGAAAACTTGGTTACTAACAACTTCATATCAGTTTTGAATTGAAAGTATTGCATTTGAAGCATATAAAGATCGTATGATTTGCTATTCCGGGTGATAACAAAAACAACTAACGTGCTCTTGATAAGCACAGAAATATCCATAATAAAAATAAGCAAGCAGGGGACACAAAATGACCAAGCACATTCAACAATATGAAACAAACGATTCCAAGCAAGTGATCGAAATAATGCTTGTTGGATACAACCTAATTGAGTGGAATGAACGGCCAACAGAAGCCAAGCATTCAACGCCAATGATACTATCTTAAACACATTTATTTATTACAGTGACACCGGATTCTGATTGCTTTCTGAGCTTATTTAGATCGGGAAATAGATCAACCGGATGAACTGTGTGTTTCACTCTACCGTGTATCTATCATTCCGTGGAATTACATTGTAGAAATTGTAGATGCTGTGAAAAAAAAACGATAGAAGTTGCTTTTGAACATCATATCCATCTCAATGAAACTGAATATGCTACGGTAGAATTGAAGAAGATCAAAAAGTAAATCCATCTCAATGAAACTGAATATGCTACGGTAGAATTGAAGAAGATAAAAAAGTAAAACTGACTATAATGAATGACAAAGCTCGATATGGCATTTGCCACAGTTGAAGATGGAAGAGTGGATGTCTGATAGCGAGGTAACGAAGTGTTGAAAGCAGAAGCCATGACCAAACAGAAATATCTGTTACTGTATGTGTCAAAAATAATACTGCCTGCAATTCATATTTATTGAAAATTACGCTAAATAAACAAAGATAAAACAGAATGACTGAAATAAACAAAAAAAAGAAAAAAAAGACAAACTGTCAAGTTGATATATAAATAAGCATATAATCAGTGAAATTCAAGGAATAACTGAGAATCAGATGGATATCACTGATTTGATTTTATCAATATTCGGATATTAGTGTACGCTAAGTAGAACTAGTCCAGATTAGTTTAACTCTTATGGCTAAAGTGCATCTTCAACCTATCAACCATAATATTTGCATGACTTGCTTGCTCGATCAAATGTAGAATAATTGAGAATTATCAATTGTGCGAATGAGTCACTGCTCATATGATACAAGGTTCAGGAGTAAAATTTTATACAAAAATAAAGAATTTGAAAGTAGGATGGCCTGAAAAGAACAAAATGATTAGCAGTAAAGCTGAAAAGTGGAGATGCTTAATAAGATTTTGAGTAGTTTTCAAACCTTAGGCTTTTCATTAAGATGGGTAAGACATCCCATCCTATGTCTGTAAATTTATCCTAGTTTCGCGCAGAGACAATGGAGATCCTTGTTTCTTTTAGATAGCATTCGATGGCATCCTAACTTTTATGACTAACTTCACCTATGTAATGGAAAAGTGAATTAATTGTGTTTGCTTTACATCCTTCTCGAATCATCAAAACTAGTTTTTCTTCCTTTCTGATTTCTTCATAGGCAGATATAGAGATGAAAAAGCTTGGATAAAGCTTCTATTTAGTTTGATTGAACTTTTTCAGTCAGAGACATAATTTGAATTATGACTGAGATGACATTATCTTTGAAATTCTGTTCGTACTAATTTTCTTCAGATAAACGAAATTATTACTTGTTTCCAGTTCTTCACCGTCTACAGTAATTAAAAAGACAAAACAATGTCAGAGTAGTTTTCGATTTTTAGCGACTTCAATTCCCAGTTCATTCCAGCTATTTTTCTAAGCCATTCCAAATCAGAACTATATTTCCTTGAAATCGTAAATACTTCCGTTATCTGCAAATCTTTATTCCATATTTTTAATTTTGTTTTCTGAATACCGCTTCGACAACATCAGCTAGGAGCTGTGGACAAAATAGACTAGGCTTCTTTTCCCTCTTCCCAAAAGATACTTTCCATGTTTTTTTCATATATAAGATATCAGCCAGACTTTCGTTGTCATATTCTTCCATTTCCTTACATATTTTCGCCTTCAAGTTTTGCTGCGATAAAACCTGAAAGATAAAATATAATTGAGCGCTATGTTCATATCCCATAAGAAGTTGAAGTGATTTTGTCCATTGAACCATGATTCTTTTTACATCCATTTTCTTGTAAAATCAGTACATTCATAACACCAGCCGGATTCTTTGCCAATGATGGTCAGTGGATCTTCTTCATTATTTATTTTGTATAAAAAATTATCTATAATTTTTGCCTTATTTCAACTTTTTCCAAATATGATGGGTCGATAGACAATTTCACCACTTTCATTTTTAAATTTCATTAGCACTTGTTTGAACAGGTTGTTGGCATTTTGAAGTTTTTCATTCTCATCTTAATCAATCGTTCACTATCGTTTCTTTTGCCAATTTCTTTCATCCGCTGTATCTTTCGAAATCTTTTGTTTCAAAATCTTTCATATAAATTATCGACGACCTTCAAAATCGCAACAAAAATCTTTTATTGCTGCAAACGATAATCCAAGATGATTACAGCTCTCTTCTTGTCAATTTATAGTAAAATGAAGTAAAGAGAAAAAGCCTGATATTTTTGATATATGAAGAGAAGAGGAAGAGATGATTCAAAAAATAGGAGAAAAATCAATAACTTATTAAATAATCATTAAATTGATAATATTCAATAATAGAACGCATTATTCCAATCCTCTGCTTATTGTTATCTAACCTGAGATGAGCTTCATGGATATTTAAAATATTAAACGATTTTGCTTTTGTACAATAGTAGATGACCCGTATGTTCATCCATCCCCTATACAATCTTTACACTAACTAATGTATGTCCACATGCGTGTCATTTTGTGAAAGGATTAGTTCTTTAGATTGAAAACTGCAAGATATTTGTGGTACCTTACAAACGTAATGCATAAATACTTCATCGCCACCAAGTTGTGGATATAATTGCATGAGATTCTGTGATAATATCAACAATAAGGAGCAGAGGTCAGCAGCCGCCATTGAGCAGAGTGCTACACCGGTACCACTACGGTATCTTTCGTTGTCATTTCTAAAATGATATAGGTATGTTTGTTTAAGATTGCCTATTTCAAACTCAGATTATTCCTTCGATTAGCTATTGTGTTTGTCATAAAAGTCATTA
The DNA here is from genome assembly GCF_000183805.2 of Loa loa. NCBI lineage: Eukaryota > Metazoa > Nematoda > Chromadorea > Rhabditida > Onchocercidae > Loa > Loa loa. The sequence goes on along the minus strand of NW_018108237.1, from coordinate 34,679 downwards.
GTACGGTTTGAGAAAACTTCATAGACTGACAGTCCTAGGCAAAATTCAAAAATTTTTAGATTTTAAGCAGACAGATGCACACCATAAGTACATCCCCACATTAATGAATATATCAAAATAAGTACTGGGAAAAGCAAATGGGAGATTACTTAGCTAGCTTTTTCATTCGAATCAACACGTAAATATTTGCTGGGATGCCAATAATGGCAGCAATGAAGTAAATAAGTAGTGTCACCGCGGCGACATTCCTCACGATCGGATCGTTTGCCAGGAAATCTTGTTCATCCATGTACTGCAATAAATTGTACTATTAAACCCTTTGCTCCTTCTGGAACTTCTTATTGGTTTTTTTTCCCAACATTATCTGTCCTAGAACAAATTGAAGCTTTTCATTACAAAACCATACATTGATTTTAATGAAACGCTAGAAAGAAGCCATTTTTTTTTCATTGGGATAATCTTAAAAAGGGTCTAAATTAGTTTTCATTTCATTATTTATCTTTTCCCTTTTCCGACTCCGTCTCTTTTTATTCCAGCAAATTTACAGGAAATGCCAGAAACAGTAGTTTAGAGACAACTTCTACCCTCTCACAAATTATGAAATTTGTTACAAGAAGATTCATGATGACAAAATATTTAAATTTTCCAAGTAATGAATTGAATTTTCTCTGTTACTAATTCAAAAATAGAATTTTTTTTGAATAACGTTTTCCATCAAAAAATTTCTTGAAATCTTAGGACATTTTCTCTCGGTTGAATGAATTATTTGACTATTTGGAATAATTTGAAAAGTAAATATCATAAGCCTAATACAAATATATTAGGTTCAGGACCGATTCGTGTTAGCTGTGTTTCCCTCATTCTGTATAATCCGAATAAGTTAGAAGGTGAAGTCAGAAATAAGTCTCCATTTTTTTTAAAAACATAAAGGATTTTAAGAAATATCTAAACTGCAAAAAAAGTGTATTTACCCACAAAATTTCTGAAGTCTGCGATTTTTAGTAATTGATATTAATTAAAAATTGATAGACAAAAAAAATTTGAACCACTCATCACTTTTACTTTTCGTTTCTTTTGGAACAAGAAGTTAAAGGAAAAGATTTGATAACTTAAATAAACTATCATTTAATTTTGAACCCTTTATTTTTTGAATATTTCAATAATTTTTTGCATTGCTGGATTCAAAGATACCAGTTAGTTTATTCGTTCTAGCCTTTTCATTTCAGCTGCCTTCCACCGTATCGCTAAACATAACAATTAGCTTCATCAACGCTTCTGATTCACAAGAGAGAAAAGAGAAATAGGGAAAAAATAAGGCCTGTTTTCGACTACAAAGCTAACTTGTCCTTTTGACTTCGAAGCATTCAACTTCCTTCCAATCTACTCTTTTCTTATCCTACAAAATAACAATTTTTTTCATTGACTTCTCAAATCCTCGTTGCAAATGAACATTATGCATAACTTTTAATATAACTAACGTAGGAATCAGAGGCCAATAGGCCATCCCTTGGTAACACTGCCATGGCTCATTCGCATCCCAACACTAATCTTAGAACAAATTTTTCCTCATCTGTTTCTTTCTCTTCTCTATTTTAATCTTAAGATATTTAGCATTTTTCTAAATCCCAAAACTTGCTGTTTCACAATTTTTACCATATTTCACAAGTCATTACAGTCATTACACTTGCAACCCTAAAAATACGAATTCCTTTACAATACATATCAGTCTTTCAACATCAAAGAAAAAAGAATAATCTCGTGTCACCTGAGATAATTAGTACTAAATGATAAGTTTAATAATGGTACTTACTGTTGGATTATTGTGCTTTGGCATGATATATAAAAAAGATTACTTAATGAAAATGACATCCAACAATTGTGAATTATAACATAAAAAAAGATCCTAACTTCATAATAGTCATAGCTAAAATTCGCAAAACTGCCATTGTCAACTGCAAGCTTGCCAGCATCTTTCATTCTGAAAATTCAAATTTCTAGATGTGAATATAAACACTGGAGCTATTAATCAAAATACAAACGAAGAAAATAAATCAACAAAATAAGAAATTAAAGAGATGTGTGAGGAAATACGACCAATAATTTAAACAAAATTTCGATCAATAACTTGGAATTCAAGCAGTTTGACCAGGCTTATATTTCTACTTTTGTACTTATTGAATGCTGAACAAAATAGCTTTCGCAAGTGATATATCAAACATTCTAAAATATTACATTTAGAATCTTCTGGACAAAAACATTAATTCATGCAATGTCATCTAACGTTTGATTTTGCTTTAAAAGACAAAAAAAAAGAAATTTGTGAAAAACATGTCAAACTAAGTCATCGATGATTTTCAAAGAAAAGTGTTTAATATAAAAGGATTAAGATGTCCTTGATGGGATTATTTTTGTTGATCACGTTATTTCTAAAATGTGCAAATTTTATTTACTATTTGTTGCGCTATGATTTAATTCCATTATGAAAAATCTTCACGTCAAGTTATTCATTTTGAATTGCAGAACTGAAGTAGAACATGGTTGAATTTATCTTTTTAGGGAGTATCTTTAAATTAAATGAACAAAGGAATTCAGTTGCTCACTGCTTCAATAATAAATGGTTAGTTCGTGCAGCGTCAACGCCAACGCACGTTATTTCGTTACTTGCATTAATTGCCATAAGTGTATGGCGTTCTGATGTCATCGCGTTAGAAGATATGAATTACTTGCAATTGCAACAAAACCTGCATCTTATTGTTTTGTTGCACCAATAATTAGCCTATTTTTCGTTTTTCCACAGCAAATCCAATATTCAATGAACCTTTCCGTCCATTGGTCATCTCGGATATCTCAGAGACTAATTTCATGGTCCGATCGTTTTTTCCAACGCTGCTACAAATTACTTCCGTCTATCGTTTCTTAACAAATGTGAGTAATGTATTTTGTAAAAGTTATATTCATATTATTAGAAAACATTGGTCTTTTCGAGCATTTTTTTGTTTCCGGCTTAGCTTTTGTTTTAAATTTTAACTTAATTTAAATGATACAAGAAAAAAATGAAGAGAAATTTCTACTGTTGTCAAACAACATAAATCTTTAGAAATGGAGGGAACTTAGCCAAAAAATTTGTAAATTAAAAGTCGATTATAAGTATAAATTCAAAGATTCTATAACAATAACTTATGTCAACAAGTTTTGATTTTTTATCTAATCTTTCTGAACTTTGACTTCACTTAAACTATAAAAAACATCCACTGAACCAACCGCAATGCCAGTATGAGAATAGTCTTCTCTGCAAACTATACAGAATGCAACATATTACCAGCCTTATTTTGCTTGCAAAAAAGATGACATGTCACGAGAGATCTCTTATAAAAGCAAATCCCTTTCAAAGAATCTTTAGAAATAAATAACAGGCAATATTTTAAACTGACGGATGAAAATAAGTTTTTTTTCGCCAACTTCTGACCAAAAATCCTTGAAGGGATACTTAAAGCAGAATTCACTCCCTTTCCAAAATCTTTGTGTGTAATTTTGAACTACGTAATTTTGAACAATCTTTGTGCGTAAATTCTTTTGAACACTAATTGGAATAGAATATTGGCGTACTTCTCGAAATCTGAGAAAACTCTGAAGTTCTTGTTGTTGGAAATTTTATATTAGGTTATTCGTCAGGCTATTTGTTTACGCTACCAACTCAAAGAATTGTATTATTTTGGCTTTTGGCTTAAATTTACCAAAGCCAAATCTCACGTGTATTGTTGTTGCACAAATCACTGTCACGTGAAGATGACTCTGTGAGCTAAAATTCACGGAATCATTCTGAGATAACTAAATTAAACTGGAGACTTATGTATCTGAAGAGGAGAATATTTTCGAATCTTTGATATTACCAAAAATATCTACCATTGAAGTGCATTAAATAGAGAAAACTTATTCCAGAGACCTAAACACCCGTCATGATTTTGCAAAGGCTTTCTAGAAAGCCTTTCCAGGAAAGCCAGAAGTTTATGGGACACATATATTATAGAAATATCCGACAAATCTCAATTCAAACATTTTCTGCAGTTTGAAAAATAAACAAAACCTTGCTAGGAAAAAGTGAGGTGTTTTTCAACTGTTTTAGAATAATTGAGCTCATCGACCTTTGGAATCCTTTGCTTTCTAAATTTAATTTTCAAAAATTTCATTTTTAATGTTGCTCCTTTCTGCGTTCATCCGGTTCTTCCAATAAAATAAAATAAAGCATTCAAACTGTTAATTGTAAAGGTGCAAAACTGAGACACAGAAGTGTGTTTAAATGAAAAGGTGGATGGAAAGGAATAAAACTGTTGATTGGCAGTGAATAATATTTATTAGAAGAGATCGGAAGACTTTGCAATTCCAAAAAATGGAAGGAAATTTCAGTAAACGAAAAGATGACAATGAATAATATCTATTTACAATTCGGTATTTATAATAATTATTTATAATCCGCTGAATGCCAAAGATGTAGCAGCTCATACAGTACGTAGTGCACTTGCGAATAGAAGTAAGGCACAGCGGTGCTGGGCAAAATCAAATGGCGTCATCAACACTCCTTCGAAGTATAATGAAGGATGATGTGATGGCATTTCTTTCATTTCTCTCATCAATATTTCGATTGTTCACTTATCTAAGATTCTTCTGGTTTTTCTGGAAATTAGTTTTGTCGCTATGCATTAGCACCAAAATGCGCTTTTGTGCTATTCTATGGATCCTAAGCCATCTATTATGCACAAGATTATTTTTAATCTTTTTCAATGTCTATCATGCTGGCCTTCTATTTTCTCACCCGTCTCTGCATTTTGTTAGAGTATACTTTCATCTTCACAAAGGATTCGGACCACTCAGGAAGACTTCCCGAATTATGCTCACTTCTTTATTTTTTCGCTCCAAAAGGATTTCATAATAGAAGGTGTTGCATCGTTTCGTTTGCGCCACTCCAGACAACATTATCTTCTTAAGTAATGGAGACTAGAAAGGATGCAACTAATCTCAAACTAATGAGATTTGGAACGAAAAAAAGGAAAGTGACGGAGAGTGATAGAGTTGGCATACTAATACCATGCCATAGATGTGCGGTTTTGTCAACAGTGCCAGTAAGAAAACGACTATATGAGCAGCTTTTGTCGAGGTGAGGGAGTAACAGACAGTTGCAAAAGACAAAATAACTGAGAACGTGAATATGGCTTGATTCGACTGCGATTAAATTGGAGATTCTGTTTTGATAAAGCAGCCAAATGATCTTATAGATGACTTCTGGAAATGGACGAGAAGACATGGCAATTGTGATAGTGTTACAACAAAATACCACTTTACGAGCAAAATCAAAACAATATATACTGGTCTTTGGTGCATCCATTAATTGTTTGTAATATAAAATATTAAAATAATTTATGACTGATAATGAGATCAAAGTGCCAGTTTGCAAAGGTGTTAGAAAAAATATTTTTGCATATTAATTTCTTTTTTCATGGTTTTTCAGAACTGGGAAATTGATTGAAAAATTTTTCGCCGCATTTTCAATCAACTTTCCAGTTCCGAAAAACCGTCAAAGAATAATTAATGCGGGGAAGTATTTTTTTTTCAATTATGTTATAATAAATAAAATTTTGTTTAAACAAGAGCTGGAAAATAATTGCTCATTTTTGATGGTTCACTTCAAAGTATTCATTCCTAAGCCAAATGGAAGCTGCTATCTGATCTTCGCCCAATGACATTGAGTCTAGCTGGAGGACGTTATTTGTAGGTTTCACTAGATGTGAGACAGATTGGAGTAATAATTTCAGCAGCAGCCAAGATGCGTCAATTAGGTTTTGAATCCAATAACTTTTGAGGGAGATGAAGGAGAAAAAGACTGTACCTAACTCAGCGCACATAACGAACATATAATATACCCCGAATATTTTTTATAAACACTTCTAGGCTTAGAAGTAGCAAAAAGCAACGGTGCAATGCAGTCCGATGTGCGATTTCCTGAGAATGAATTCCTGATTGATGCATCTTGAATTACCCATTATTAGAATTATTTGATTCCATATGTAATGAGAAAATTAGAGAGTTAATTGTGAGAGAAATTTTGGATAAACAACTATCACCGCTGCAAACAAACAAAGCTTTTATGAAGGAAGTGGAAAAAAATGAAAGTGTGAGAATAAATGAGATTTTAAAACGAAAATTCGCTCTAAAACTTCATTTATTTTCAATATCAAACTATACAGATTCCCACACTTTCATTGCTCCAACTTTGCTGGTGATGCCATTAGTATAGATATGGTATCTATTATTAGGAGGGGGAAAAAAACGAACAGAAAATGTCTATTTTTGATGAACAGATGAATAGCTGACTGTAAAGTTCCGGGACCGTATTTACCCATTTATGTCTGCGTGATATTACAGCACATTCGTATAAGAAATCGTAAGTGTATCCATCGGTTAAAATATAAAAAACAACGAAAAACGATCCACTTCTTGCTGTCAGTTTTGATAAAATCTTATTAATTAGTAGATTGAACGGTCACATAGTTTTAGAACAACTATTTCTTATGACGCTGTATCCCGCGACATGACTCAGTAATATATCTTTTGTATTCCGTTGCTTGTAGATGGGGGGAGAGAAGGTATAGTCCTTGTATGTGGATGTGCTCAAAAGATGTTACAGTTTCTCAAGCGATGAAATCTGCAACGATCAAACTGACTGGGAATGAAATTGAAATTGTTGTGAATGTTTTAGAAATTTTGTGTGCAGGCATAGTCGAATATTGATAATCCCATGTATCTGTCCCTATCCCTTATATAGCAGGAGTTTGTTTACAATTCAGTTGTATTTAATATTCTCTGGAAACTCTCTTGTAACGTATCATACCTTCCCGTCTATCAGTAAATCGTCGTTAACAATATTCGACTGCGCCTACACACTAAATTTCCAAAATTTTCATAACAAAAGTAAAATAAATGCGCCACAACTCCCTCAAAGCAACGAAATTGCGCAGTTATTAAGTGATTAAATGCGTTTTCAAATGCTTGCTCAATTAATACTGGGAAATAATCACCTGTCAAACAGAAGTTTTATCGTTGTGACATCTTTGAAGTTGTTTTTTTGCATATATTTAATACATATGAGACGCTACAAGATGATTCACTTTCTGACTGCTGACCAATTGCGCGCAGATCGCCGTTCCACACCACCACAGTACTCGAATTAACAATCACGTCAAAAGATCAGTTTAAGCGTTATGAGTCTTTACTGATAAGTATTTACAGTGGAGATATGGATTAACTTGAAATGAAATGCTTTAGCGCGAGAAAATTACTGCCTGCCTAGAAAGAGCAGTTTGAAATCATGAAATAAGCTTCGATAGGCAGATTGCCAATTTTTACGCTTGACATACGATCGAAGGCATATTTTGTTCGCATAAGGATTGTAGCATAATAGAAACACTGAAATAGGGAAGAAGATAATGCCCATCTGAGAAAAAAGATTGCCTCACTATTACTTGACATTTTTGGAAAAGCAGGAAATGAAATGAGACGAAAGCCAGAATAGAGTACCTTTTATTGTCACTCAATACCACAACATATTTATTTCAAATAAAAAAATTTCCCGAAGCTAACGAAAGAATCAGTCAGTAAAGTATGCTTGAATTCAAATTAGTAAAATGAAGGTGATAGCAAGATACACGTGGTAAGAGTACTCTTACTATTATCAGTTTCATAATTGTCAGCTACTGGAAGAATTTCATTTTAGTGATAAGAGGCAGATGATATAAAATAACTGCCAGCAACAATCCTTTACCCAAATTTTTAAAGTATCGAACAAGTGACAAGATGGAAAACTAAGTGTTAGCCGACATGGAATGTTTGATGGCTATCAATTATTGTTTGGGAGTATCAACTGAACAGTCTGTAATAACTTAGCTTTATCGATAGCACTTGCGAAAGGTATTATAGAATAAGAATTTTTGTATGAGTGGAAAAGTTTCAACTTTTTCAAATTAAAGAATTAAAGAATTTGAACATCACCTCCATCTTAAATTTCCAATACTTTTCAGGTGGGAAGAATCATATAAAATTTGATCGTGTAAGTGTCCCCACCTTTTTTTTACCCTTCAAACTATAGAAGGTGAGGGTAATGCATCTATGCGATGTGGGAAGATAACACTAACCAAGAGAAAAGGAAGCCTTTTCTTTCACAAAACACAGATAAGGAAATGGACATTAATTCATGTAACACGTGTGCAAATAAAATAAACGATGAAAGATTTAACGAGCAACTGAATTCACATTCTGTCTCAGTGCAGATATTGATTTGATGCTATGATCAAAACAGGTCGCAGTTGAACATAATCTCCTCTTAGGTTAGTCTCGATCTCGGATCCTCGTTCTCATCATAGTATTTCTTCCGATAAATATCATCTCATTTCATTTGTGTCAAATGTCGTGTATTATTAACAAACTAATTATGTTAATAAACTAATGTCGTGTATTATTAACAAAACGTGTATTATTAACAAACTAACAAACTAACTAATTATTAACAAACTAAAATATTTTTCAGTTTGCAAAAAGTTGAGTCAGCATAATTATCCATACTAAACTAAGACGAGGACACTAATGCTTCTTTTTTATTTCATCACATGAAATTCAAGAGGTTCAAATAAATTATGGTTCTTAAAGCGATGGTTCGCGAGTGTTAAAATATGGTCCGTAAGGGTGGCAGCACGGTGAGCAGAAACTGAACCGGTCTTATATTTAATTAAATGCGTTACAAGTTTCAATGAATGTTTATTTTCAAATTAACAGGATTTATTATTCTGAACGTTGTGATCCCACCAACAAATAAAAAAGCCAAAGTGGTCGCCTGATTACGAAAAAAATTGGAAACTGTTAGAATCAACTGAAAAAAAAAACAACTGCATCAAATTTAAATTTCTTGCAACGTCATCAGGATGCCCAGTATCTATATGCATCAACACTCCTTTTGATCGAAGAAACCACTCGAATCCCTGCTTTTTTTTATCCGCAGTTAACAGCACTATCCGAGTAACATGAATTCTGCCCCTAAATTTCTATTCCAGCATTCACGATTTCATGACACTTCTTTCCGAATATTGATAACATTTGCAAAGCATCTGACCAAGTTTATCTTCACGTTCAGACATCAGGATGTAAACAAGTTACTTCTCACAATAATAGCATATTTTTAAGGAAAAGATTTTGTGCATGCATAAATTCTTACTCCCTCAATTTGTTTGGATAAAGAAACAAATGAATGGAACAAGAAAGAACTGAGAGATATTGGAGATTCAATACGAATGAATTATTTTTGATGTCACAAAAGTGCACATCTCAGCTATTTAAGTGACAGTTGTTAGTCAGTCGCTTACAATTGAAGAAAAACAGTTGTACAGATTTGCTACTTCATCAAATGAGCACAACATAAGGCTATTTTCAAACGATGGTTTTTTATACTGTCCTGGATAAAGTTTTAGCGACTAAAATATTATCACCTTGGCCTGTGAAGTTTGCAGCTAATCTGTTCTGACTGCTTCCTTTTTTCTCGTTAAAAACGGAAAAGAGAGGAATTAATATGGTAACATACATTACGGTTACTTGCACGCTACCTCAGCTAACAGTATGGCTGGATGGCCTTATCTCCCTGACCTGAAAGTGTCCCGGGATTCCTCCCCCAACTACACTACTGCATTTAGCGCAAGGACAGTGCTGCCACTCCTCCTATCTCTTCTTATCACACCACTCCATACATGCCTCAACAACAATCAATGTCTGTGCATGCATGTATGCGTGTGCGCGTGTGCGTGGGTATAGCGTGTGTGTGGTTATATGGGTTCTCGTTAAATGAAATGTCAGGTTAGATGATCGGATATATTCGAGGTGTGAAAGCGCCATTGACTGATGGTATTGGTTCTTTGGCTGATCTGTTAGAGTTATGATACAGATGGCGGTGATGACATTATGTATTCGCCAGCTCTCTCTCTCTCTCTC
>NW_018108237.1:4384-24440 GCF_000183805.2 Loa loa | reverse complement strand
CTCTCTCTCTCTCTCTCTCTCTCTCTCTCTCTCTCTCTCTCTCTCTCTCTCTCTCTCTCTCTCTCTCTCTCTCTCTCTCTCTCTCTCTCTCTCTCTGGCTGATTCTCTTTTTTTAATTTGTTTGGGAATGAAATTGGCAAGGTCGTGGGTTAAGGTACTACTGCTGTCATGTAACTGCACAATGCTGAGTAACTCTGATATGTAGATTACACGTTGGTGGTGGCATAATCATTGAAATAGTTCAGTGGTTATGAGAGAGATACGTGTTATTTTCATAATGGCACTTTGCTCATCATCGATTTCCATCTTTTGCGTGATAATACTGCTCGCTGATCATTGGCTTTTATCGATTGCTTTATGCCATGTTGCTGCTAATCGATTCTTTGGCTCGCATGTACGAATAAAAGAAGTTGCATATCAAGAAAGCATCCATTTGGTGTCTTTTGCAGCACCTGCTGCTGAAATGGATGGTGATGAAGATGGCGAAATCCGGGAAAAGGTGGAGAAATACACGAAGATGTTAAGCTGTGATAACAAAGTCGGTGATAACTTCGTTGTTTCCTTATCATACGGCTTTTGCAAATTTAATTGCTCTTCGTAGGTACCCTGGTTTAATGCAATTTAGATTTATTGGTAGATCGGATAAACCATTCTGAAGTTTAGCTTCAATACAGAGTATGTTGTTATTGATTTGCTTCAGGATAAACAATGATGACAGGCATATTGCAGATTGGCCATGCTTTGAGACGCTTAGCAAACATTAATATGACACTGGAGCTGTTATCAGAGACAGGAGTGGGGAAAGCAGTGAATCAGTTGAGAAGTCACGAGCAGTATGGCACGAAGGCATTGCGAATCGTCGAAAAATGGAAAGATATGGCAAGGAGTTGTGGCTTGAAGCAGCGAAGGTTTTTTGATTTTTAAAAATGGGAGAGACTTGAGCAAAGAGGGGTGTTTAATGGAAAAGACTGGTAGATATGAGTTTTAGGAAACAGTTCCACTCACCAAGTTCAGAACGAGAAAGTCCCCAAAAAAAGTCGACGAAGAGCAATCGAGAACAAGAAAAAGGAAGCAAGGGTAAGCAAGAAACAGATGATAGTGCTGGTGAAGTTCATCGTAATAAAATTAAGGTAAGTTACATTTCATTAGTATGAGGGACTTTTCTTGCCCTTTTTTCCACATCACTTCAGTTGCAATTTTTCGCTCTTGGGTTGAAGTTTGCTTTATTTGGTCCGATATTCATGTTGAGTAAGCTTCAAGATTATAGCAAGTCTTATAATTTGAGTGGATAACTTTTTACTGAGCGATTAAAGTTAGTTATATAACTTTTATTTTTTGATCATTTATTTCTTAAATTGTTCTGTTTCAGCCATCAAGTAATGGACTGGAGAATTCTTCTTCGGGTTTAAGCTTTGCAGATATGTTGGCCCGAGCCGATACTGCCAAACCATCAAAACTCAAAAAAATGAAAACTAATTGTAATGATTGGAAATCATCGAAAGTGGATGTGAATTACAGACCTTCCAAAGTATTGAATTTTGAACCCGTACTGAAAGAACATCGTCCCGGTATGATTTTCAGTGGCTTTAGTTGGATAACGATTGCACCTCTAATGATATTGGAATCCATTGCAAATTGTATTAGTATGTTTCACCTCGGTTCTATAGGTGAGAATAGAATAAAAGAATGTGCAACATTAGTTTCAGCACTTTCGACAGCTGTTTGTTTAAGAATTACGTAGTACCAAATGTAAGTTGAGACGTCTTTCGTGATTTTTTTTTTGCATCTTGTGACAAAAGTAAAATAAGTGGGAATTCACTGTCTTATTGTGGGTTCCAAATAAAAGTAGTTTTTGTTTATTTCTTTGGTAATAGTTAGCTTTTTAGTTTATGCTATTTTGATGTGATTTATTTTCAGTTGTTCTCGAAATGCTAAAACACCTCTTTCAGACGTATCCAAAACATCTGTGGTAGATGCGTTTATGTTTAAACCACGTAAATCGCTGCGTAAAATCTATGCGGGTCGTCCGAGAAATGATGCTACCAAGGAAGTACCGACGTTACAGAATTTATGTATTAAGATATTAACTGCCAACATTAATTGTGAGTTTTCTTTTCTCGTTATTCAAAATCATGTGAAAGGTTTATGGCGTTACTCGCCTAGTATGAATTGTATTTCCATATTTCCAGTGGACTGAGTAACTTTTTTCAAAATCAGTGTTTCCTTTGTTTTTGTCTTTTTTTTTTTTTTTTTCAAGAAACTGAAATACTAGCCATGGAAATGTGCACTTGTGCCTGAAACTTTCAAATATCTTAAATTTACGGAATTTTTCATTTTTGTGATGTTGTTCCAGCAGCTCTTTTTACAAATACATTTGTTGTAAGTAAATTTGTCACTTTTTTTCAATATTTATGTTTTTTTCTACATTAAAGAGTTATTATAATTTTACTAGTTGACGTACTGGTAAATTGTATTAAACAGTTGATATAAATTATGAATTCTGTTTTCGCTTTGCATTAACGATCATTCGACAATCATTTTTTCAGCAATTGAGGAAGTTGGTGACACGCCATACTTTTTGCTGAAACCAGTGCTTGAGAAATGCTCTTTAAATCAATTATGTTTGATTGAAAGGCGGAATCCGGTAAGTTAATGCACTAGATTGCAATAGAGTATAACTTTTAGCTGTAGCGTGCATGAAAAACAGTATTCGTTTTTTTAGTTGATGCAGTTTATTTTGAAATAAAATAGTTCAAAAATTCCTACAGCAATTAATGGAAGATAGTGATGAGTTATGGGAGCGAATTGTAAATCGTACCTTTCCAAAATATGAAACAGCGGATGATGAAACATGGCGAGAATGCTATTACGTTAGTTTTTATTTCATTTAATTGTTTATAATAAATGCCCGAAAGGATTAGTCTAATGAAAGACATAATTTTACAGTACGTGAGAGCTTCCAGTTGGAATACAGAGGTATCCGTTAACTAATTGATTCATATATTTCAATCTTCTAGAACTATGAAACGGTTCATGCAGCGGAGAAACCTTACAAACACCTTTGTCGGCTGAATAAATGACATACTATAATATAGGAATTTTCCAAGCATTGGTTGATGGAGGGAAGACTGGAGAAGGATAAGTTACTGCCTGCTATTGAAAAATGATTGCATTGTAGCGTTTGTGTGAAGAAAATGAGCGTAAGCTGAAGTTACTTTCAACAAAAATAACTCAGCATAACCGAGAAGCAACTGCACCAGTGAAAACAGCTTTGCTTGCGGATGCAAAAGCTCCACGTGAAGTTCGTCGTCGACAAATGCGTTACGGGACTCAGCATGCTGCTCATCCGTTACCATCTGCTAATGAAATTTCAAAAGCACGCAAGGAAATATTTGATAAAGGTTATTCTCTGTCCGTTATTCTCTTTTATAATTATCCGTTTTATAGATATAGGCCAATATGCTGATTTGCTTTCTTTTCTCTTCAAGGACAGGTTTTTTGAAAATTGTTTTTCACTTCGCTCGGTTTCAAACAATCTAGGAAGGGAAGATATTTTGAATATGGTATTCCAGACTTAACAATTTATTATAATTGTGTATTATAATGTGTTTGTCTTGAAATAGATTACATTTTTATTACCATGAAAGTTATTTGTCCGATGTTTGTATTTTTTTTTTCACCGATTCTGCCTAAAGCTATCATGATTGCAGAAATCGATTTGAATACTCTATTTCTTAGGATTTTTGACTACTTCCTTGTCTTGGTTTATATTTCAGAAATATGAATTTTCAGTATTGCAATTAAATGATAACATCACCTCATTCGTGTAGTTGAAAACGCAACTGATAACTTATTCATTAATTAGATTGATACAATTGTGATGTCCTTTCATTTAATATATTGTAGGAAACAAGGAAGCCTTGGCGAATCTACCCCAAGCAATCAGAAATACCAGTTCTTCGTTAGGCTTGCATTCAGAAAAGAAGAAAATGGTACCGAAAAAAGGAGCGTTGATGATAAAAACGCTGAGAATGCTCAATGTAAAACGTAGAAAATAGTTATTTTCAGGTTGGGAATGATAAACAAAAGTTTGTTGCAGACTGGAATGGGGAATATACGGTTCGGAGCACAGGCTAAATAATCTCTTAAAGTGAAATTTTAGATATAATTAAACTCAAAACTTCGAAACCGCCAAATTATTGGACTTCTTTCATCATAAAGGAATTTATTTCTTTAACTCAGTTAGTGAATAATTCACAGCTTATCACTGCAAAACAATGAGAAAGTCGGTGTCACTGTAATCCATTATTGGTTCCGTGAAACTCTGTATATACTTCAAACGGTGACCCACCTTAAATAATATCTTGATTGTTTGAAATAATTATTACGTAAGAGCTGTAGTATCCATAACATTGATGTCACTGAGGGGAGGAATCTCGACTTTGGTATTTAGCGACCATAAAGAGACGAATTTTTGAAGATCTTGGTTTTTGGTTTCCTGATACCAGTTTTCTCTTGAATCAGTTTTTTCTCCTTCAAGTTGCTCTTATCAAGCAGTATAATAGCTTCAGTGTTACTGTGTCTTTTTTTTTTGTCTTTTTCTTTTTGTTTTCTTTTTGTTTTTGATCATTATTTCCACAGCTGCGGTTCATTATTTTCATTTTCTTTTATTTTTTAGTAAGTACAACTTTATAATATAGGTTGCTTCATAAAGTTTCCATTTCCAGATACCCTTATTTTTCTTTCAACCGTATTATCGGCATTACATTTTTGTCTTTTCTTTGATTATTAAATATTCGGGTTACTTATTCTTTCTGTTGTTCTTTCTTGAGCGGTTGTTGTCTTTTATAGTTTACTGTCAGATTGAATTTTGCTGGCAAAAAAATTAACTGAATATATATTACCTGTAAGTACCTAATTCCTTCCACATCTACAGTATTAATAATAGCGAATAGTATTGGGATGTTATCGACGCTAATGGGTTTTCTCCCATTTCAGTATATGGTTTAAAGTCTGTTGCTGTTGTGTGCTCTAGTAGGTCGCTTTTCTCTTTGTTCATTTTTCATTTTCCTAAATCGCTTCATTTTTTCGACCATGAAAATTTTTTGCTCTGCACATTTGTATTGTATATATTTATTATGTAAGTCTTTATAAAGGATAATTATTAGTTATTTACAATTGATTTCAAGGAAATATTTGATGGTATTGTTTGTTTAGTATGAATAAATATATTCTATCGCTTTTACTTGGTGAATTGTAAATCCTGGGTTTCCATTTTGAATACTCCAGTTGATTACCTATAAACCATTCGACCGTCATCTATACCTGTATTAGATATGCCTCTTTATCGTTGTTGGGCGGCGTTGTAGTCGGATATTAGTGGCTTTACATAATTTGATCGTTGCTGACTGCTCAATGTTTCAGGCGCAGTTATTTGTCAGAAGTTTTGCGTGTATGGGAAGGTCGGAACATGATTGAATTTTGAGGAGTTGTAAATTTGTGGCATTAATTTGTAGTAGTTTTGGGCGATTATATCTTTTTTTCTTGGTAAATTGTTGTAGTCCGTAAGCGGTGATTTTTGACCTTAAGAGTCGTTGGTAAAATTCTAGCGGCAGTGGGGTGCTGCACTTTTTCATAAATAGCTTAGAGTGATGCTGAGAAGTTCTCTATTTACAAGGGGTAACAACCAGCTTCATTAACTGATTATGTAAAAATGATAAACGATTGCTTCTGTTCCATTGCTTTACTTTTTTCTTTTTAGTAAAATTGGGACCTAATTAACGTCTGTAAGTTTTTATCGATTTCAATATAGTGACCACAGGTCTAAAATTTTCAGGGATTTGATTTGTAAAAAGAGCATATTGTTTACGCGCTGATCTACAGCAGTTAACTTTATCAATTTCACCCATTTTATCGCTATTCCTTTGCATCGTTCGCGACCTACAAGTTATTTTTTCAAATTTCCAAATCTCACCCAATTGACAGTTAATCTTTTCCGGAATTACTCGCCTAATTTTTTCATTTTCATATATCATCCATATCAGACTTTCCTTCAGACATGAACGGTTATTATCGAAATGGACCACGTTTTGATCGTATCGATCAAGATGAAGTTCCCGAAAGCAAGCACACCGTATTTATTAGAGGCCTTCCTGGACATATTAAAACAGATGAAGTGAAGTAAGCCTACCTATATTTTTTACCTATAACTGAAAATTGAAAAATATCAAATTACTTATTGGAAATTTTACCAAAGTGATATAAGGAGAAGTAGGGAACAAAAACCATACTCTACTTTTCATGAAGAAGGAGTAAAGTATGATCAGGAACAGTGGCTAAAAAAGGCACGAGGCATATTTCCCTCCTAGTGTCTTACTGTCTAAACCAGTTACACATTCACCAGTGCACTTTGTATTAAAAGAAAAAACTTTGAATTTCTTGGTTCTTCATTTACTTCCGAACCCTCTGCTGGTGCTTTGTGCTGTTATCTCGAAGTGCAGCTTTACGGTAAAAAAAAGGTAATCATTGGCTCAAAATGTTGATGTTATTACAGGCGAGATTTAAATTTTGTGTTATCTTGAAATACTTGTACGTGTTACTTCCACTCTTCTTTTTGGAACGATAAGGCGGAAATCTTGTGGTTTATTTGAATGAATTATTGTCATACATACAGCAACATTTTCACCGAATCTTACTCTCTTGGCTGAATTTTGTTTGTGGAGAAATATACCTTGTGCTGGCGCAGTTACCATGTGCTTACCTTTGAGTAGGGAATTTGCAAAAATACCAGTTTATTCTCTTGGTTATTACTCTTGTTACATTGTCGATTTGGACTAAGGTAAGTAAAACGAATTGAAGCAAGGATTTTTTGTCTTGCCAAAATTTTTGAAATTTCTTGATATTTCACTTTTTATTGGCTTAAATACCAGTCCTGCTGCAACTGTCTCTCTATCCCTATTATTTTCAGGGATTTTTTCGAAGACCATGTGGGGCCATGCTCATTCGATTTTATCAAGCTTTCACAGGATCAATTGAAACTGTTTGTAGCAGTGCGTTTCGAAACGCGCGATGCTGCAAAGGAATGCATGCACAAGTATGTTTTGACTTTTCTTTTTACATGGTGATAATTTATCAGAACTTTGATTCTCATTTACCTTTCAAAAAACTGGAGTTTTTGAGAGAACTTTTATGTTTTCTCTTTGAACTTGATTTCAGGTATAAAGATGGTGACGTTCTTGGTTACCCGGTTGAAATGACATGGTTTCGGGATATTCGACGCTATGTGTCGTATCAACAAAGTCAAGGTGTTAAATTTTTGCTTATCATGATAACAGTGTTAGGTGAATTGTTACTTAGAAGCATTCATCAAGGTTTTTTCTCTACCTGAATCGTACAAATAATTGTAGCAAATGTTATTTCCTTTAAAAAAACATTTTTTTAGGTCTTCGACCTGCTAAAGTTCCTCGTAATCGTGGTTATGGTGGTCGCAATCGGACTAGCTATGACCATTCGTCAAGAAATGATTACAGGTATAAAGATTTCACATTATAAACGTGAACAAATGCCATTACTTTCACCATTTTTGGTTTATCATTTTCAAGTCTTGTGATTTCCAAAATATTAACTGAACTGTACACAAAATTAGAATATAAAAGTGAACTAAACTTTTTATATCAGTATCACGACTATTCAGTGGTCGTTTTTCTTCGCTTGTGATGGTTTTTCTTTTTTTTTATGTCTTTCTTCTTTTTTTATTTGTTACTGGCTTTATCTACAAAATTTCTGCAAGTAGTTTGGTTTGGTTGTCAGTCCTTTTTGCCGAAGTGGTGAATTTTGTGCAGAATTCCAGAGATAATATTGGAGAATATATGTTTTAGAGATGATGATTATGATAAGGGAAGCAAAAGAAAGTGCGCATCGTCAGATGATGAAGGCTCTAAAAAATCTCGCTCATCCAACAGGTCTTCATTACATATTTTTTTGGACACGGATCAGAGGGTAGTATATTATTCTTGTTCATTAGCAATTATAGATTAAGACAAACAGGAAGTGCTGTTTGTAAATCTCTCAGAAACTAGAATCAAAGTTGAATTATTTTCAGTTCATCACGATCGCCAAGTCGTAGTCAGCGTCACTCGTCACATGAACGTTCAGCGAGTCCCGGTAGTCTCAAAAGTCGGCGTAGTGAAAAATCTCACCGTTCTCAATCTCGTGCATCTTCGTATTCGGCACCGGCTCATGAACGTTCTTCCTCACGAGCTCCACCAGCTCCATCTCCACAAATTAAGCGAGAGGTCAGAGTTTATCTTATTTGTCTTTAAACCTTCTAAATTGCTAAAGGCTTATATTTCGGAATTGGCATTAAACCGTTGATTTTAAATATTATGTTACTCGAGCCAACATTTTTCAGCAAAAAACATTTAAAAAAACATTATTTTTTCTGTCTATTCAGTGTTGTAGAATTAAAGATTTAATATTTCAAGTTACTTCGTTTTCTCAGCTAGTTGATTTTTCTATTAGTTAGATCTACATCAGAAATTTTTAGGCTATTGAAAAAGGTGAAACTCCACCACTTCCACCACTACCTCCTCCTCCAAACGCAAAATCTGATGACGTGGAGCCAAAAAAATCGAGCCCGGTTGGTTTTTCTTAGCAACTCACTTGTTTTTTGAGTATTTCAGTGATGTTTGACATAGAATAATATAGATTAAAATAATTGAGTTAACCATGGCATCTCGTACTAAAGTAACCATAGTGTTCCTTTCATTCTAAAATTCAATCAAAACGTTATGCTATATCTAAAATTACTGTTTTGTAAAATAGTATAAGTACTTTTGGAAATATTCCCTCGGCAGATACTTCGGATATTTCAATTAGATAGATGAAAAATCCAAAAAAAAGACTATGTTTCTGGAAAATGGTTTTCGTGGAATCATTAAAATCTCTTCAATTTAAAATCGTATTTGCTGCTGAGCTGTCCAGCGTGAAACGCGACAACGTGGAAGACATAAATGGTTAAATCTAATTGCTAAGACTAGTTTCTTTTTTTTTTTTGAGAACTCTAGGAAAAAGAAAACTGTAACTTTTTACGAGGGTTCAGAGTGGTTCGCAATCTCCCGCTGAACGTAAATCACGAAAATCGAAAAAAGGCAAGAGGAAACGTCGGCGTCGTAGTCCATCATCTAGTACACCCAATTCAATTAATGAACACACTTCCGATGAACTTAGTGAGGGCGAACTTCGAAAAAAGATCCTAAAAAAACGAAAAGAAGTTTTGAAAGATATCGAAGAGGGTTAGTTTATTTTGAAAACACTCGGTCTTTTGTTACCGGATATCAATCAAGTCATATTCGTAAACAAGAAGATTCAAGTATACTTAAATAGCGTCAGTAACTTTTAGAATTCGGCGCTTTACGTGTAGTTTTGTTGTAAAATTGTCTTTAAGGTTTGAAGCCCGTGGTAAAACCAACTTTGGGAAAATGGGAAGAGCAGGAAGCGGAAACAACACTTCTACAGAATACCACATTAAAGTTCGGTTTAGAAAGCACGGTAAATATTGTACCTTAATTCGCCTTGAAAACCTCTCTATGTATATGTATAGTTTGTGTTCAGTACTTCTTTCAAATGAGTCGCACTTTTCACCTTTGTGGTACTGTTACTTGAAAAGTGAATAGTTTCTGGAGTCCATTTTTTGGCACTTTTTTTCTGATTTTTCTATGTGTAATTATATTTTTATTTTATAGGAGGATGTGCCAAAACGAGTTCTGCGTGATACAGCCCATCAATTTCAATCCTCAAAAAATGTAGTTTTGCAAACAAATGTAAGCAAACTTGACGGGATTGGGATGGTAAATTATCCTTTTTATTTTGTCCGTTTAATATCTTCTTTGCCTTTAAAAGCTTTTACAAACACGCATTGGTATGCAATATATGCATTTTGCATATGTTATGTTGCTAGATTCTAGGTGTAGCTTATAAAGTGCATATTTTTTATGTTTTGAATATTGCAGTTTTATGGATTTTATCATCAAAAATGATTTTGGGTCGTTCCACTAAATATTAGGAGTATTTTCATTTTTTTTTCTGATTTTGCATGGAATGTTTCAGCATGCTGCAGTGCCGCAAACAGCAGGAATTGAAAATTCGTTTTCTTGCAAGAAAGGGACCAAAGAATTAGGTATACTTTCTTATCTGATATGTGTGTTGTATGCATTTAGTTTTAGTATATTTCTTCGGAAATATTCCTACCTGTAGATTTAAAGTCTTAATGTGGTCATCGTAGGGATTTTGAAAGGGACGTCTTTTGCAGGCGAAGCACCGTCGTCGGCTGCACTATTCGGCAGTGATATTGATGCTTTTCTGGGAAAGCGTGAGCAGGCCGGTCTAATAAATGATCTCAAAAACACACAGGTTCGTTTGACGTCTCTACTGTTTTCTTTTTTGATAAAGTTTGTTGGTGATGTTATGAATAAGCATGCATTTTCGTATGACTACATTTACTGAGATAAAGAATAACAGGAGCGAAAAATGAGTGCGCAGTACGTTTTGTACACTTATATAATCATTGCTAGATTGGACTTACCGTTCTTTAAACTCAATAGCACTAAATTTCTTGTGCCGTCAGCGCTACCACCGTTGCACACCATTGGAAAATGTGCAAAAAAATTCCATGTTTGAAATTGCAGTATATGACAGGATATCTGATGAGCTGTCTTTGAAAAAATGGATTTGTATAAGAGCTTATGCGTTGATGTCAAAAATAGGTCATTTGTATGGTCAAAACAGGTCATCCTTATGCGTTGGTGTCAAAAACGGGTCATTTGCAGCACAAAAAAAAGGACCAAAGTGTTGTAGAGGCTACATCACGTTAATTGGTGCTAGTATGTGTATTCTATAGTGAAGAAAGTTAATGGAACATCAGGTGTTAGGCCACGTGCTAGAATACAGTTTACTTCTATTCATTTTTTGTCGAGTTAACTTAAATATTTTCTAGCTCTTAGGGAAATGTGAGCAGTAATTGATTTTGTGGAAAAATGGATTGTTTGACCAGTCTTGAAGGCGGTATTAATGTGATGTGGAGTGTTCTCTTGTCATTCGAATTCTTATGCTATCATGCCCAGAATATTACCTTATAGCGTAAATTATAGAAAACCTTTGAACGTGAACGTTAATGGTTCAATTTTTAATACATCATGAGATAACGTGCCTCTAATCATAAACAATCTCTGAACTGAGGGGATTTTAGCTTTTTTTTTGTTTTTGGTAATTTTACTTGTTGCCAAAAAAACGCTTGCTACATTTGGCAGCAAGCAAAACATTAGGCTTTAGCGGAAGTCGCATAACAAAACGAAAATAATGTGGTCGTTGAGTATATCTTGGGCCAATGTGCAGATGAACGGCCTCAGTTTAAAAGTCGGCAGTTGTAGAATTGGAATGCTTGTTCTCCAGTAAGAGATTTTGTAATACTGTCGGTGTTTTGGGAGGTATAAATCGATATCTTCTGTAGTGCATCTTTTAAAAAGAAACGGTGCAGAAAATTTACTGGAAGCTTCTGTAGAAAATTTATTCGAAGCACTGTCCAGAAAATCTATTGCAAGTGCAGGTGATCCTGGTGATTGGAATGTTTTATGTTTTTGTATTTTTCCAGACGAATGTATTCGGCACAGCTCGTGGTCAACAACTGATTTCATTTTTTGATGATGCCAGTGATACGTTACAACCCTCGCAAGGAAGTGAGTATTAACGGAATCTATTTCAGATAGCTTATAAAAAAGGAAAAATTTTAATACACTTTGAAATGATTTTGCTCAAACTACTGAAAGAGCTAATCTGAAATAGATTTTTTTTACTTTACAATATGAGATTTATACCAGATTTGATAATGAAAATAGCATGTGCCGGCTTTTCAAGGTAACCCTCCTCCTTCATTCTCCCTCTTCCCCTCCCCTCTCCTCTATCAAACGATTCTGTTTATATTCAGTTAATGACTAAGTATCTTTAGTTTCGATGACGTATTTTCAGTCACGAAATGCTAAGTGGATTCACTATGTCGAGAAGTCCATCTTATTTGCGTAGTTATCGGGACTTTAATTTCACCTTCATTAATGACTATCCATCGTCATCTTGGAATCACTGGAGGCATAGTAAATTGTAGCACTCTTTCAGTACTATTTTAGAAGTTAAGCTGTCTTCCTGTGTAGTCATTATCATCACGAAATTTATCATATTGCAAAATTGCAACACGCATAACTTTTTATGAATTCATATTTTAAAAAGTTTTAACATTTCGGTGTGGTCCGTTACGACCTAACTTAGACTCTCCATCTTGATGCATTATGATATGAAAATTATGAAGGAATGAAGTGCTTATTTGATACATGCCCATACATATAAAAGAAGCTGTCAGTGATAATTTGTAAAGCGTTTTTCCTTTTAAGCGCTGCGATTAAGCTCGCTCACTCGTCAGCTGAATGCAGAAACAGAACGTGAACGAAAGCTTGCTCGTTTACCACCGGAAGTGCTTACGAAGTACACGACAAAGAAAAAACAACTCGAAGGGGTTATCTTTTTCTCAACATTTTCCGCTTGGTGAAGTTTATTAGTTGAAGATTGGATAAGTACATTTAGATACAGTTCTAATTCTTTGTTTAGAAACTTCAGTTTCTCTGCACTTTATCGGAAAGAGTTTTTATTAGTGGTTTTTATACAACTGTTAAAAGTGTTTATTCGAAATTGATTTTATAGTTGTGGCAGCTTAATACTTACAGGCATTTAAAGCAGATCGTGAAACGTTTGGTTTTGTTACAAAGATATTGATCGAAAAAGATCCAGGTCTGGAAGATCGTCTCTGGTTGGCGCTTGCTGAAGCAGTGAAAGATATGGAAGAAGCGTTCACCAGAAAAATGGATCAGTATCTTGATCATTTAATTATGTTCATTTCTATGTGATTGCAGATAGTTTTGAACATAGATTAATTATTGAGTGGTAGGAAGAGCTCTTGTTTCATATGCTTCGAATGAAATTTCTGACGGATTTTGCTAATGGTTCATCTTTTCAATGAGTTCTAGTATAGTGGTACCTATTATTCAGACAAACCTTTTCATCCTTGTATTTCTTATTTCAGCAATCTTAAAACTTTTTTTCCATTTTTATCTAGTTTCCATCATTATTCTGCATTTGTAGTTTCTGAATGTTGTTGGATGTCTCCGGATTTGTTCCCATCTCCAAATTCTTCATTTACTCAGAAAAGTGTGATTTTTTGACAACAATAAATTATAAGAAGAGTTATCAGTATAATACTATCCTACCTTTTTTGACTTTTCTCTTCAAAACAATAAATTAATCAAAAGTTCCCTTGTTTGGTCGTTAGTAGTGTCGGTGTTGTTACTTGCCTGTATCGCATGAATTTCTTTTACAAAACGCTTGGCAACACTTCCATTCTAGTCATTTTCATTTGTTATAAAGTACTTCTAATGACGAAGGATTTTTTGTCAGCTTTATTCGAATGAAATGCTCGTGGCAACGTTTTGGACTGATCCACTTCTGGTTTCATGGTTTATATTAGTTTTGCCCGTTCATCGATGGATTTATCGTTACAAAAATTATGTGTTTGAAGTTATGCAGGTGAGGATTTTAAAATCTCGAAAACTTGTTATAGTGGTTTTCCGCACGGCAACTTTTAGCGGATTCGGGATTTTGTGAATACGGAAAACGGATGTGCAACAGTTTCGATGAAGTTGTTTACTCTGGAAAACGGGAGGAAGGTAATTTTTTTTCAAATCTATCAGAATCGAAATATTTCCGTTTGTTTTTAGATGTTTGCTAGTGTAAATAGGGGTAGAGTAAATTTCTGGTTTCGAGGTGCTGCAGAAATTCCCAGTAATCTAGAAAGCATTACTGCAATATGGAATGGGGAATGCGAAATGATTCATGGGCGTAACAAATCACTAAATGGCACTGAATTTGGAACGTTTTTTTAGACCGTTTATAATGCGTTTGACTGAAATGATGCGATACATTTATAGATGTCATGATCTATTACCCTCTGTCATCAGCAAAGAGATGCTATTAAAAATCAAACGGGATTTTTGCTGCTTATAATTTCACATTAAATTTGCAGAAAGGTTGGAGCATCTGTTTGATAAATACTGCTTATTGTTTATGAAACGACTTCAACAGCAGAGAATCGGTGTTTTGGTTTGTTTTAAGTTGTTTTTTATTTGTAAAAGTTTGTTGTGGTGTACGGGAAGTGTTTCGTAAAAAAAAGTAATTGCTAAGCTGAAAAAGAAGCATTGATAACGACTTCTACTGAAATGCTAGTTACATACTTCAGTTAGCTCAATTATAAGCATTGAATTTGAGACGTTTGTTTAGACCGTTGGTGATTTATTTGCGATTGCAATCAAATATGGTTTCAAGGAGACCGGCTTTCAACGTTTCAAAGAAAGTGCTGCTCGTTGGATGTGTAGAAGGCTAGAGGTTGTAATGCGCAACAAAGGATTGTATGGGCTACCCCGTAACTTCAGCCGTGCAAATATGTGAGGTTATTAGTGGATTAATGTTATAGCGCCACTGATTTCGGAATTTCGAATTAAAGCAATGCATTTTTATCCAATGTTAGAAATAATTTCACTATGCCAAGTTTTTTTTTTTTTCAGTAAACGAAGTTCTGAAGTCAATAGTACTATAACATTTTTCAGTTTAAATTGTTGTTTATTAAAAATATACTGCCTTATTAAAAAGAACTGATGTGAAATCTGATTTGAATATGTTTTAGCAGTGGGAGAAAAGCGTGGAGCGACCATTAATAGTCTTGCTGTGCTGTATAGCATGATAGATTACTGATACAGCAGAGAGAAAGGGAATGGTTTGATGACTGGATTTTGAGTTAGAGACATATGCACAGTGTTTCTTACCATGCAGTTGTTTCTATATGTAGTCATACCTGAAATCTTTCTAATGATTTTAGAATGAAGAAAACCCATTGAAATATTTGGAAGAATCAACAACCCTAGGTTAAACTAGTGGTTTTTTTCAAACGTCCTTGTATAAACTTATTCGTAGCCTACATTTTTCTTTGTATGCACGTCGTCAATTCATATTCTTTGGGTTTAAAAATCAACTGATTCTCGAAGCGATCGTCTCACTAGATATTTCAGAAATGTTTTTATTTTTAGGTTCGTAGAAATAGATGATCTGGAATGTTCTCTTGATTTTTCGATGTGGTTAGAAGAATTTATGACTCCTTTTTTTCGGTTGGTTCAATGTTTCACTTATCGCATTACTCATTGCTGAAAACTGGATACATGGAATATACTCTTTCATTTTACTTTTACCTTTGTGCCCTGATACAATTTTCGGTTTCATGAAGTAGTTCGATTGCCGAAAAACTTGGTGAATTTTTGTGAATACAACATCTTTAATATTTATAGTTGACAGTGTTACTTATCGTTAATTTATTTATAGTAGTAGCTAACATCCCAATTTTTCACTTAACGTTTCCATATTCTTTCATGTGCAGTGATTAAGCTTTTAGCAGGAAATTCATCACTAAAAAATGAACTTATATAGGTCAGGCAGTTCTAATCTCAATTTGAAAACAAAAAGTTTTGACATTTAATTTTTAAAAACGATATTCTGGGGAAATTGAATATCGTTGATTGCTTAATAAGTGTAAAAGACGAATGGATGTATGAACTAGTTCTGATTGGCTGAATTACCTGATGAGGCCATGTGTTCTGTTCTACTTTCATTTTACTCTAAACCATTTTACCACTTTTGTTTGCAAAAACAAAGTGGACGAGGTGATATCCATTTATTTCATATTACCGTTCTTCGTTATTTTTTTTTCCATTGAATGCTTCTTCATACAGAGAAAAAGATGGTGTTTATCGCGAAGTGCGGCAGCATGATTTCAAACAACGAATTATACTAATTCGAGAAGCAGTATTAAATCAAGACTGGTCGAAAGTTGGCGCTTTTTTAGGTAATTATATTAATCGTCACAATATCTGTAACTGTTTCGAAGGTTTTATACTTCGAAATTAAATACTTCTTTGAATGTTATTTGAAAAAAAAAGAATCATCATTCAATTTCTTGTTCAGTTGCAACTCTTCGGACTTAGAGAGAGCTAGTTGTGAAATTTTTTAATGAGTGAAGTCTTTCAGTCACTATGCTTACTAAGTTTCATTTCTTGCTGTTAGTAGTATTATGACCTGTTCAAAGGAACTTTGTAACGACTAGCTAGATTTTATGATGCTCATGACTCTCAGCTCGGTGCCTAACTTTCCAGGTCACTTGCCTTCTTTGCGACAAAACTTGAGGGATGTTCCTGAAACGTTCCGTAAACAGCTGAGTAGTAATTTGGATAAAACATGTCGAATGTTGTTTCCATATGCTTCGACTATATTTCGAGCCGGTGTTGAGCGCTTTATGCAGCATGATATTCCACATGATATGATAATTAAATCAGCTGCAGAATTAATGCTTGCCTTGATTGCTGCTGAACGAAAGTACTCTGTGAGCT
The DNA here is from genome assembly GCF_000183805.2 of Loa loa. NCBI lineage: Eukaryota > Metazoa > Nematoda > Chromadorea > Rhabditida > Onchocercidae > Loa > Loa loa. The sequence goes on along the minus strand of NW_018108237.1, from coordinate 7,914 downwards.
CTTTTTTAATATCAAAGTTTCCTCAAATATAGATATATTTACGGATGAATCTATATTTCTGCGATATGTTTCCGTAGTCAGGAAAAATGATGAAGATTAGAGCAGACAGCAAACAGACATTCAATTTACCACAGTATTTAATTTGAGGCAGTAACGCAGCCATGTTAATTAATTTCAGAATTTAACATTTGATGTTGAGAATAATTCATTATTTTACATCACGGAGTTGCTTATATATGCGGTCGCAAATGGCCAGAAGCAGGAAATGCAAGATTTGGTCACTACAGTTTCATCCTTACCATCCGTTGCTCAGAAACATAAGGTTTCATTTCGTTTATATTTTTATGCACTTAATTAAGTTTTCTACTGTAGGAGTTTGTTGAAACAATAGTCTGGCTTATCAGCATATTGGCTGGTTTTATCATATAACAAATCTACAGCAATCTCATTTATAATAATCTGTCCAAATTTTAGTATATTACCATCCTTCGAGCTTACAAGGTATTGTCTCGTTATGAACAGTGGCGCATGGGAGGAGAAAATGGTGTAGTACGAAGTAGTCCATTTGATTTAGGGGATGAAATCATTGCAGTTCTACTGGTAAAACTTATCAATTTTATTTCAAACTGTTTTCAGTTGAGATCAACAAGTAAAGCGCTATAATAAATGAATTCGTAAAATGTAGAAGTTTTATAATTGAGTCGGTAGCTAATTAAAAGGTAATAATGTTATACTGCAACTTTATGAGCTTATTTATTTATTATTGTAACACTCAAGAATCGTATTGAAATAACTTCCGTTTCATTAAAGAAGTATAAACTGAATTTAGGCATGACTAAGCTTTATATAATATGCATACCAGTGTGTATTGCTACCTTAACTCTCCATATAGAATTCCTTAAACCAGTAGGCAAAATCCATAAATTGGATTTCTAGTCAAGATGTCACTGACAGAAATCTTGTCACTGTGCATATTGATTTGATGAGAATATAAAGTTAAAAGTATGTTAATAAAACAACGGATATATAAGATACAGTGCTGCATAAATTATGTCTAAATTTTGTCGATTCGTTTTTTGTCAATGCTTAATAACTTGGAATATCAGGTGAAGAATTACACATAATTTCTATCATTTTTTCTCTTATCATCTCCTGAAGATCGTCTGTGTTTATGGAGCTCGTTATCATTTTAGGGTGTCGAATCTGGTCAGGAGAGTGTTTTTATCTATATAGCAGTGCATTATTTGCGTTATGTTGGAAAAGCTGATGTATTAATGGATGCTTTAGAGGAATGCTGTCATAAAACGCCCTGCATGATTGTTGATTGTTATTGTGCTTTGCTGTTAAATAAAATGGCTGATAAAGCTTGTTCGTTCCTTGATGTTGTAAGCTTTGATTTCTTCTGCGTTTACTATACTTCTACTAACTTTGATCTCATATCAATTAAAACATATTTCGTTTTAGTTTGACTTTATAAGCTTTTATATAAATTCAAAAAATGAACTGCTCTACGTCTGAAAGAAGCAGGAAAACTTCATTGCATCAAATCCTTATAACATAAAATGTTGAATAATATTGTCGCTTCAGGTTTTGCCGCAATGCGGCCTTGTTTCGCATCCGATTTTACTGGATTGGTTAAAACCGCGACTTTTGAATCCTCACGATTATGATCTTCCGGGAGAAATGTTACACCATATTTGCAAACTTTTGTTCGTTTTTTTGGATTATGGAACGAATAGGTTTGTGGAGTTTACATCATTAATTTAGCATATGTGCATTAGCTGTTTTGTGGCGCTATTCTTTCATCAGACCAAGAAGACTGATTTTATTTAAATTCATCGCTAAATTGCAAAATTGCATACCACGAGTTTTTGTTAAGAAGCGCTTTGTTAATATCTTGTCACAAATGGATCTCTAAATTTTTTTTCTCTTAGTTTTGAACAGTGCGGGAAAATTCATCAATATAATTGTGCAGGAGGAATGATTGTGCTTGGATATTTCTGTGGGCAGCGGTGCAGCATGTGCAAAATGATAATCTACTGCGCTTGCAATGGGATCCACGGAAATCATGGTGGCCAAAATTTCATTGTGCTGAACTATCTGAAGGAGGAGCCGATTGCAGGCATCGAGTTTTCATGAAACTTTACAATTTAAGTGTGTTGTAAGACACATATTTTTTCCTGATATATGTGGTCCTAAGGTGCAATGATTAATCTATATGAAAAATCTTTTTCAACTTCGATTAGTGATAAATGATATAAGTAAATAATATATGTAGCATCCTTTTCTTGACTGTTTTTCTTCCTGGGATATGTGTCATCTAGGAAAAGGTTTTACAACTGCTCAAGAACTACAAAGATTGTAGAGATTTCTCTTACCAGAATCGAAGAGCTCTACCAACAGTTACGAGGACTTCTACTCAGTCGTTTCATCATTTTGATAAAAAATAAGAAAACTGAAGATTGAAATCTGCTTCTTTAACTTGTAGGGTCATTAAACCAAATGCTGCTCTTTTCCCATAATGCTGATGAAAGCGTGAACATTGTCCTATCAAAAGTCATACAAGAATTCCATTTCGGATAACAGCAACAAATATAACAAATATATTTCGTTTGTGTTTCATTCTTTATTCTCTTCTTTTGTAATCCTCCATTTCCTCACTACCAGTGTCTTTTTTTTTATTAATTTTTTGTACCAAACATAGTATCTAGCATGGAGCACCAGCATTAGTGAACACCATTCTATGTTTTACTTTTTGTTCGTTCAAGTTATCTGATAACAACTGCTGTAATCACGTGCACAATTTTTAGGAAATTTGCGGATTATTTTGTCGCGACACAGCATTTTAGTATTTTTATAATTGTTTCTCAGATTTCTTTACTAATAATAATAAACTGTATATTTTGTAACAAATCTTGGTCTTGATCTCAGCAAAAGCGCGACTAATTGGTTTTGCGAAAATGGTTCTTCGAAAATTTTTTAAAAATCGCAATTATTGCAGTATTCCTTCTAAGTAGCTCTGGAAAAAAGACTGTCAATTACTCAATTTGTTACTTTGTACAATTTTATTACAAATCTTAAGCTGCTAAGCAAAAGGTTATTTTTTTGGTGATAGAAGAGAACTAGCATGTCTGATTGTCCGCATATTGTACAATGTTACGAGTGCTTTATTGCTGATGTAAGCTTTGTCCTCGTACCCCTCATACCTCGCATAATAATTCCTACCAGAAAAAAAAAACCTTTTTTAAAGGCTTCAACTGCTTTTCCGAGCCTTTCGTTCTTTCAGATCACAGTTTGCTGTTAGCGTGGGGCACGTAAAATGGTAGCTTGAATGAAGTGGTAGTTTGAACCATTTGATATTATCCCACGGCACTTTAATTATACATTCCGTTATTTTTCTCAGAATTCGACGTCTTAGGTTTTCGATATTTGAGCGGGTATAATACCTGCGAATGTGAAATTTGATTCTGGATAAACTCTCCAAACGTGTGCAGAGTGGTCTCCTGGAGGATATCCGTTTCTGGTGGAAC